>NW_028279000.1:0-96932 GCF_059751315.1 Micrasema longulum
TGTATTTAATGAAATAGGTTTTTAATTTATGATATTTTGATTATAATTTACTCGCATTTTTTTTATAAAAATAAAATAAAGAAAATTTTGGTTTGCGTCTTATGGTTCAATGCGTCTCATTGTCCCCAAAATATGGTAATACCCGGGATGAAAGGGTTAATACATATTTTTTATGTCGCGTTTATCATTGATCAATTTAGAGAGTAAAATTATATGTATAGCCTTTGGTCAAAAAGTACCTCTATTTACTTCTACCTTTTACATACAATAGACCATTTGTATGCTAATGAAGTGGGTGCCTTTGTAGTGTAAAATATCATATGTTAAAATTTCTAAAAAAGAAATTTACCGTTGTTAAATTTATGGACGATTTTGCTTTCGTTTTATTATTGATTATTTTTTTTAAATCCATTAAAATATCGAATGATCCTACGCCCGTATATTTTGTGGTAATTTATCGTTTTTATGCTAAATCTCATATATATATATTATTATTATTATTAATAGGTAATATGCATAAGTTCTCGATGTTCATTACCGACTAGGTCAACGTGAAAATGCCAATACCACGTATAACCGTAAACCACGCTTGCCTATTTATTTTATATTTGTGAGTGTGTATAAAACGTTTAAGTGGAACATCACAATGTAAGTGCCTTAAATAGGCGACCCCCGGGCGTAGTGATAAAGACACTTGACTTATACATGGAAGGTTCTGGGTTCGATGCGATTATTTATGCGGGTGAAATTCATCTAATTGAATTATTTCACCTACATACTAGGCAACGCCGGAAAATGTTGTTTTTTTTTATTTCTATACTTCTTCATGGATCAGGTGGATTTATCAACAATATTTTGAGTTTATTCAATTTTTTTTAGACAAGGACTGGATTCAACACCCCGGGGAGCTGTTTATAAATAAATATAAAATAAATAATAAAGGCATAAACAAGGGTTTCAGCTCTTTAACTTCAAGAACATCCACAGATGAAATAGTTAAAAGAATATAGATGTTCAAATGTGGGCAGAATGGTGAATGTTACACAGTGTGTAAAGTGGCCACTTAAACCAGTCATTGACAGGTCATAGATGCCTAGACTTCCATATAACCTTCTCCAATGTTCTTCATCTCTGTTGTAATATGTTAAAAATAATTATTCTAAATCCATTTAATATATTTTTGCCGGTATTCGATGTATGTGATATTTCCCTATTCACTACTCTTAATTGGGCCCCAAGGCTTGTTGTGGTGCGTAAAAATCGCTTTAATTTTCTTGCCTCCTCTACACAGTAGTAGCCGCTCGATTGTGGAATAATCTACTCACTAATGTTAGAGACGCCCTTCTTTATTTACATTTAAGTCAAGATTGAAATGTCACTATCTAAATATTTAAATTGTTCTTTCCTCCTCTCTTCATTGTATAGTGTTAATTTTTTTTATATATTTTTATTTTGTTAATCCTTGCTTTTAATTTTAGTATAAAATTGTAAGATTCAATATGTCCATGTATTTATAATTTTCTCAAACTGAACGGTTTGGGTAGGTAGGAAGAAATTGCCTTAAGGCAATATGCCCGCCCTTATATGTATATTCATTGATACCGAGACTGCATAGGTTAGGTAACACTTATGGAACGGCTGCAGACATTCTGTCCAATTCTTTACTATCTCACAAGTCCACAATATCAAGTTTATTTGTAGCTGCTCGTCAAACTATTATTGACAATTCAATTCCATGAATTAAAAAAATACTTACTTTTTTATTTTTATTACCTTATACTTGTTTTTTATTTTTTACTATTTTATCAAATTGCATTGTAGTATTGGCAAATACGCATTTCATAGATACATATATTTATTTCTTATTTTTTGGTGATAATATATGCTTGCTTGTTTATTAATTTAATTTAAAAATGTCTTTCTTGCTTACCGTAACACTTTATTTATTAACATATTACAACAGAGATGAAGAACATTTAAGAGAAGGTAATATAGAAGTCTAGGCATCTACAGGGCTTATGACCTGTCAATGGCTGGTTTAAGTGGCCACTTTACACACTGTGTAACATTCACCATTCTGCCTATATTTGAACATCTATATTCCTTCAATTCTTTCATCTGTTGATGTTTGTGAAGTTAAAGAGCTGAAACCTTTATTTATGCCGGTGAGATTCATCTAGTTAAAATATTTCACCTACATACTAGGCAACGCCTGAAAATATTATTTTTCCAATTTCTATACTTCTTCATGGACCAGGTAATTTATCAACAATATTTTGAGTTTGTCCAAATTTTTGTAGACAAGGACTGGATTCAACGCCCTGGGGAGCTGTTTTATTGTTTGCTTTACAGAATTTATTTCAATAGCTTATATCTTTGCATTTTTTTTTTATATGCTTACTGTTTTTTCCGTATGCCTTTGTTATAATTGGTTTTTTTTACTTTGTAAAACTTTTTATTATGTCTTTTTTAACTAATTTCACATATTTTTTCTGTATATTCTGTGTTTATTATTTAGTATGTTAGCATGTATTTCATTTTTATTTTTTGTAAATGCCTTTTGGGCGTTAATGAACAAAATAAATAAATATGTATATAAAGTGTCAAATAAATAAATAAACTCATTTAGTGAAATATGTTTTTTACAAAAATGGTGATACATATCTACCCACGTACGATTTTTTGTCATTAATTGCTTACGCTTTCGATTCTCAGAACCGGCACTATTATTTTCGTAATTGTGTCTTTGTTTCCCACGAGGTGGGTTTCTGTGCTGCGGACAATACTAATCTGGCTGAAAATATGAAGATGCGTTTGTTTCGTGTTGATAATAATTATGGTTTCGTTTTCTTTTCCTGCTATTTTTTTGAAAGCTTGATGAGTTTTGTGTTTAAATGGGTACTTTCACTGTCCTATTTGGAAAAAAAAACTATTTTTATTTTCATAGAAATTCAGCTAAAATGACACAACTATCATACTATATACAATCCAACTCAAACAAACAAACAAACTATCACGCCGTTTTTCCGTAAGGGTAGGCAGAGAGGATAGAACGCCACAACACTCTATCTTTGCATACAGATCTCGCTTCCTCTACATTCATACATCTTCTCATGCACGCGCGCCGATTATTCCGACTTTTGACATGTTCATCTTCAAGCATTTGTTGGATTGGACATGTCCATTGTCCATCTTTAAGTATTTGTTAGATTTAGTCATGCCATGTCTTTCTCGGTCTTCCTCTTTTTCTGCATCCATCAACATTCGCATTGTAAATATTCTTAGCCGTTCTCTCGCTGTCCATTCGTTCTACATGTCCAAACCAGCGCAGAGCTCCTTTCTTGATTTTGTCGATAATGCTTGTCTCAGCCTTACATAATGTACGGATTTCAACAAAAATGCATATTGTTTTAATGATTATGATAAAATTATAAAAAAACTTATCAATAAAACTTCTTGGTTTATTACAATATTTGAGTTTGTCCAAATGTTTGTAGACAAAATACTGCATTACACCCCCTCGGGAGTCATTAATATTAACAAATTACAACAGGGATGGAGAATACCTTAAATAAGGGAATATGGAAGTGTAGGCATTTACAGGGCTTATGACCTGTCATTGGCTGGTTTAAGTAGCCACTTTACACACTGTGTAACATTCATCATTTTGCCTATGTTTGAACATCCATATTTCTTCAATTCTTCCATTAGTTGATTTTAGTGAAGTTAAAGAGCTGAAATCTTTATTGTTGTGAAGAGATTCATCTGACTGAATTATTTCACATACTAGGCAACGCCTGAAAACAATTTTCCAATTTGAAACTTCTTCTTCAATAAAAATAACTTTGTTTTTAACCACTTATTTGTTCTTTTTTCTACCGACTGGTTTCAAAGCTATACAAGCTTTTTTATCAAGGTATACTTAAATATTTTTTTTTTCCTATTTTACTTTATCAAAAATATTATGCTCGTACGGAGCTAATAAATAAAGTACATATTTTTGTCTTGTAATGATGGGAATGGTAATAAAGGTTTCGGCCCTTTTACTTAACAGAAGTCAACAGGTGGAAGAGTTGAGGAAATGTGGATGTTTAAACATAGGAAGAATGGTAAATGTTAAACAGTGTATAAAATGGCCACTCAAACCAGCCAATGACAAGTCATAAGCCCTGTAAATCCCTTCTCAAAAATTGTGTCCCTCTCTGTTGCAGCCAATATAGCATGTTTATTGTTTATGGTCGAATTGGTCAGCTAATGCAAGATGATCTCATGGCCTAGTCACTTGGCTTATAGCCCCAAGCTCTTAAATCATAATGTATGAATTTAAATTCAAAGTTGAAATACTTTTTCACGCCATTTATTAAGAGAATGACAGACACGTTCTCGCCGACTCTTACAAATACATTTTATCCTTTTCGGACTTGAATTGATTTCTATCAATATAAATAATATTTTAAATACTTTGTGTACTGAATAAATTATTTTAACTATATATAAATACTAGCGGACCCGACAGACGTTGTCCTGCCCGAACGTTGGCAAAATACTTTTCATTGATAAGTAGGTACCCAGGTACTTGTTTATGGTTGAATTCCAAAACAAAAAATAAATATTTTTTCAAATATGGCATTCTTTTTGCAAACGTCAAACTCCGGTCATCTCACCAAAAAAGGGGTGTACTTATAAAAAAATATGATTTTTAAAAATGAATTGAATTTAATATTATTTTAGTGTTACCAAAAATCCAATAAAAATAAATGGGTAGAAATTATAAGGAATTTAAGGAAAGAATCTGATTGAGATCCACAATTAACTAATGCTGTTTGTAAACATTCAAAAACAAACTTTTTATACACAAAAAAAACAACATCTTTCCATTTTTTTGCAAATGCATTCTCCTTGAATGCAACCCTGGTAGATCGACGAATAAAACATTTATGCTCCTAACTTACTTTTTACTTATTCGATTGAAGATTTTAATATCTACGAACATGCACAGCGCAAAGATCTATATTTCTTTGAAAACCGCACTTAAATCGGTTTAGCCGTTTAGGAGGAGTACGGTGACATCACACGGATAGAGGAATTATATAAACAAAGATTAATACTAAACAAGAATAAATTTAAAAAATAATTATATCCACAAGAGTAAAGAGTAAAAACAAATGTGAAGAACCAATCATTATTTGAATTTTTAATTGTTTTTTCTTTTTCAAAACCCAGTACTTAATCAGCAGCAGCGTGGTATAAAATAAATCTAAATCATTACTGTATTGATTTACAAGGGACTGCCTGTAAATAATTGGTGAATTCAATGAATAATTAGTACCATGATGATGACTGTAAAACAAAAAAAATAAGTCTTGTTAGTCTATGAGAAATACAAAAGTTTATTAAAGCTAACAGTTCATATTATTTTTATTTTATTTTATTTGGGATTTTTACAGCTATTACCAAAACAAAATAAGTAGAAAAATATTAACAATACTTAAGCCGATTAAAAAAATCCACTGTAAATCTAATGACACATAATATATAAGATTTTTATATTTATATTTATATTTATATTTTCGACACGTGACACTTGTGCAATATTTACACACATGTCCACCCTCATTCCAATATAACACCCACCCTCTCACTCACTTACACTCACACAAACATACTAGTATGTATTGTACGTGTATTTAATGTATTTCTGTGGATATCTGTCATTGGTTTTATTCTCTGTATATTTTATTTGTTGTATTTTTGTTACATGTATTACTGTTGATATCCCTAATAAATAAAAAAAATAAAAAAGAGTTAACGTAATTGTATGTGTGTGACGTTTGTATTCATGTGTATGTTAATGTGTGTATGCGTAAATGAGTGAGGGAGAGGGTGCGTGTGTGTGGGTGTGTAAGTATACAAAAATAATTGTTTAAAATTTATATATTTTTTTTTTTTTATATTTTATTCAGAAAACATACAGTCATACAAAATAAGTACTAAAAACAACAATTTTTTTACATAAAAAGACCAATTAAGTTTTCATAAATTAAAAAGATATAAACATTAAATGTGACTAAAAATAAAAGATAAATAAGAATTTTAAGTGAGAAAAGAATAATTGTTGACATTTGCGTTTTCCATGGAGGTAATAAATAAAAATAAATACAAATACCAAATGTACACTCCGAGCCATCCACGCACACACATGAACGCACGTATAAAACATAAAACATATTTCATATAAAAAAAATATATATATATATATTAAAAATGGTACAAGAAAGAGCTTGGTAAAAAGATAGAAACCTCTTTGTTAAAATTTAAATCAAGAATTGTATTTTTAAAAGTATGTTAGATTTCAAAACCGTATTCTGAAAAATTATGAATGTGAATTTAAAGGTTACATATTAATGTTGAATGTAATACATACCATCACAAAATTATTTATTGTAAGTCATTTTATAAACATTTTTGTGGTTTCGTTTTTCAAATTACGCGCACCTCGCAATTAAGGGTTAAGATAAAGCCTTTGGCGTTCACAACTCCGTTGTTGTTCATTTGTTTACATTTTTTGCATTTCACTTTCATCACACGTTAGGAATTTAGAAGTCGGGTCATCGAATCTGTGATCTTGACCGCTCTGCCAAGTTTAATCGCTTCAAACTTCAACCGGCCGTCGTGGCGCCTATATTTGAACCGGCGACCGTCGGTTTTCGGTTAAGCCCGCTCCCGACGGGTGGTCCGAGATCACTTTCACCGCAAGAATGAGCTCCTAGAAATTATACTAGCCAATATTATAAAGGTAGCGTTTCCTAATATCGACACAATAAATAGTATTTTTTTTTGTTAAAAAAAAAATACACATGAGTCACGTTTAAACGAATCCTGTTTAACCGAATTTCGGATCAACCGAATCACCGAAACACATTTTGTATTAGCATTTATTATTATTTTTAAATATCATCAATACACTAAATTTATTTGTCAATTTTCAAAATGGGGGCTAAATTTCTAACTGTCTATGCGCTCTGTAGCTGCAAGACGTCCTGTAATCTAGCTCCTGTCTGTTATATTTTTTATAACACAAAATATTAGGATTTTTTAAAGCTTACTATGAGAAATGTTGCTCTGAAGTTTCGCGGTCTGTCCCTGAAAAACAGTGTTTACAAAAAGAAATATTTATTTTTTGGTTTAGTTTAAAAGTCTATTAACAAATTTAAAGAAACTACTGATTTTCTCTTTGAAAATATTTATTGCACGGTTATCGGCGGCATAACCTATAAATAAGCGGGCGTCTAATAACATTCAATTTCTAATAATAGTTATATAATTAATGTTTAATTCGCTTTTAATTTAGATACAAGAAACAAAATGAGAAAGAATTCTAGGAACAAAATTTTGTAGGAGTTACGTTCATAATTATTATTTCAGCTTAGATAAAAAAGTGTATGTGGGTACATAGGTATGTTTTCTTTTTTATCTCTGTAAGTAAGTCAGGCAGTATTTTGATTTGTTAGAAAGGAGGAAAATAATTTCAAAGAAATATTGAAAACGTAATAGGCATGTCTGATTTTTAAAATAAATTGCAATCAGATTTCTTTTTAAGATTTATGATTATAACTTATATATTATTATGTAGTACATAATTAAGAACCAGAGCCTTGGACAAATGTTTTTGACACGATGGCTGCTCTCAGGTAAATATCCTAACAAAGTAAATCGAGTAGAGATAAACCCTCTTGTTGCGCAGCGGTTGGCGCGTGAGCCAACCATTCTTGAACGGCCAGTTCGAGCGCCAATGTCCTATTTTATTTTATTTTATTTATTGGGGATATCAACAGTAAATATGTACATGTAAAAAAAATATAACTAATAAAATATACAGAGAATAAAAAAAATGACAGATATCCACAGAAATACATTAAATACTTGTACAATACATGCTAGTGTGTTTGTGTGAGTGTAAGTGTGTCCAGCTCAATGTCTGTGGGTATGAACTTAACTAATATTTTTGCCATCCTTTCCCATTAAAGGGAAGTAGTGTCGCTAACCCTTGATGTTGAAATTGTCATCCGTAGTACTTATCTACAAAGAAACATTTTACTACACAATCAGCATCAGTAGCTCAATTGCAAATAACTATCGACGTGATAACAATTTCTCACCACGGTTGTTTATCGTATTCGCGATCACAATGGAACATCCGTGAACGCCTTATATCAAATGTCAAAATATTTACGTTTCGCGACGTATAATCCTGCTGCGCATTTTAGTATTAGTATTTTTTTTAATAAATGGTTATTTCATTATAAACCTTGCTTTTTTTCGTATTGGTTTAAAGGGGTGGAAGATAAGGGGCGCCGTAGAAATCCCTCCCAGGGCGCTGGTAGTGCTAAAACCGGCCCTGATGTTGATAATGATAGGGTTATACACAAATATTTATTAACATTTATTGAATATCATATTAATTTAACACGCCTGCCCTTCACTACTACAGTTCAATAAATTCTCCAATCACCTTAAGGATTTTATGTTTTTAGTATCATATTCTCTCAATTGTCTGGTCGATAAATATTGCGCTGAGGTCGCCTGCTTTAGATTACATATTTTATGACCATTAAAAGAAGCTGGACGTGGCATGACCTCTGCACGAGTAACAACAATGAGAAAACATTCCTCCGTCTTGGTTTATGGTTAATGGTTAATGGTTAATGGTTAATGGTTAATGTCACAGACTGTTTAAACTTGCGGTGCTAATAACCCACTGATGAAGGATCGGATTTATCGACGAATAATAATTATTATCGATGTATTAGATTATCTTCTAGTACAGTCTTCTTTGCATATTTTCACGTGTAAAAAAGTATAATATATCTTTCAGTGTCCTCGGCACGGGTTACCCCAGTGAGGACACATTATTTTTATTGTATGTTATTTTTTATAATGTGAAAAAAAAGGATGATATAAATAAATACCATGATTTGGTCTGACACACGTTTTGTATATCCGAATTATGTTTAAAATAATGATGTGTTCATTGTACTATACGACATTTCCTAGGCATCCAGATGTTTACTAACTGAGATGGATGTGTTCTTATCATCACTATGGCGGCATCATTTGCATGGCATGTGATGTTAATGACCTTATCTCCCTTAGGAAATTCACTACTTTTTTTTATTCTTAAAAGCGTTTTTTTATATATTTATTCTGTTTGTGTAAGAAAAGGTTTTTGGCGTATATATTGTTGTGCTATATTTAGTTTTTAAGGTGCTAAACTTGCTTTGTTTCTTTGTTGTTCTCAATATGTGTTATTTTCTAATGTTAATATTATTTATGTCCCGAATTGATTTTTTGTAACTCATGGGAATGTAATTCAACGTATTATACTTTTAAAATACCTTGTGTTATATGGTTTATAAATAAAAAATATTAAAAAATAAATAATAAATAACAGCCGTATTGAATTTAAGGGACAAGCCAGCAATTCGATTAAGCCAAAGTCAAATAAAAATATGTTTCGTAGATAAATCATATTATTATGTACTTACGCCATTCCACGAAAATAAGAACTGAAATTTCTGACCCGTTTTACCTAAAAATTTTACGTGCTGAAAAACATGGTAAAACCGATTCGGAATTAGCAGGAAAAGTTCTATACAAAAAATTTCAAGTCCATCCGATCATTGAAAATATTATACTGTTCTCTTGTAAGAAGTAATTTAGATTTTAATTCATCAATATGGTCACCCTGCTATAATGTTCATGTTTATAATATAGAAAACATTCAACATAAATTTCTACGATATATAAACTGCAAACTAAACATTCCAATACAAAATGTGAATTATGACTATTTATTCACACTGCTTAACCTAACAACACTTTCTGAAAGAAGAACTATTAATGATCTCATTGTACTGTATAAAATTGTAAACTCTCTTTTTGACGCACCAAAAATACTTGAATTGATTAATTTTAGAGTACCTGCTGTCAACACTAGGAGTACTTTATTGTTTCATTGCTCCAGTACTTCTTCCAACCAACAAAACAATTCATTGATACCGAGACTGCATAGGTTAGGTAAAGCTAGGGTTTCCTAGGACAGCGGTGCCCGTATTTTAACGGCCATAGTGAACGGTGATGCAGTGGACAGCCGCCGTAACGTCGACTAGAGAGTGGTTTCCGAGGTAAACGGTGTTAAATGGTGTTAATAATACCGTTTTCCTAGGAAACCACACTCTAGTCACCGTTACGACGGCTGTCCACTGCATCACCGTTTACTACGGCCGTTAAACTACGGGCACCGCTGTCCTAGGAAACCCTAGCTTTACACTTATGGAACGGCTGCAGACATTCTGTCCAATTCTTTACCATCTTATAAGTCCACAATATCAAGTTTATTTGTAGCTGCATGTCAAACTATTATTGACAATTCAATTTCATAAATTAAAAAAAAATACTTATACTTGTTTTTTATTTTTTAGTATTATTTCAAATTGCATTGTAGTATTGGCAAATACGCATTTCATAGATACATATTTTTATTTCTTATTTTTTTGTGATAATATATGCTTGCTTGTTTATTAATTTAACTTAAAAATGTCTTTCTTGCTTACCATAACACTTTATTTATTGTTTGCTTTACAGAATTTATGTCATAAGCTTATATCTTTGCATTTTTTGTTTATATGCTTACTGTTTTTTCTTGCATACCTTTGTTATTACTGTTTTTTTCTTTTTACTTTGTAAAACTTTTTATCATATCCTTTTTAACTAATTTCACAATTTTTTTCTGTATATTCTGTTTATTATTTAGTATGTTAGCATTTATTTCATTTTCATTTTGTGTAAATGCCTTTTGGGCGTTAATGAACAAAATAAATAAATAAGGACCACCTTCCTTAGTTCATGTAATTAATCTTTATCATACGCATGAGTTTTAAGAGCTTACTCTGCTGAAGATAATATAAAAGTAGTCTAAAGTCTAAATTAGTCTGCTTTTTTTTTTAAAGAAATTACTTTTTATAAGTAATTGGTTGTTCGTACAAAAGTGGTTTTTAAAAATTACTTTAACTGCTAAAATATTAATTGATATTTTGTTTTTCGATTATTTTTGAAAACTCAAATCAATTAAGAAGTGTTAAATTGCCATAACCGGAAGAAGTAATGATCTTGAAAGCGATTAAAATCAATTTATCCATGGACGATTAATATCAATAATTTCTCAGCCTTTATCTACGGCCTTTAAATGGAAGAAATTCTTTTGAATTCTTAGACAATTGTTACGACAATGTTACACAAACTGACAGACACGACAAATCGTCTGTAATGCTTCAAGAATTTGCCGTTTAGCATTTAGTATAATAATAGTTTTGAGATGTTGGGGAATTAAGAAACCATTGTAAAATCGAAATGATTTTCGCGAATTCCTCGTGAATTTTTCGATGATTATTTAATCGCTTTCCACGCTTAGGATGAAGCAATTAACTCGGGCAACCCTTTTCTATTCTGGGCTAGGGCCTTGATTACAGCGGGAAGTTAACTGAATTATCTTCAATTGTCTTATTTATTTTATTTTTATTTTATTTTATTTTCTTTTATTTAGGAAACATACAGTACAGTTACAAAGTTTAATATTTTACACAATTAGACTTAATTCTAATGGACCAGTGAAATTTCCATATTATAAATCAATTATATGTAAGGTTAATTATGAAAGTATAAAAAGAGAAGGAAAAAGAAAAACATAAATAAAAGTTGTTTAAAAATTATAATTTAAGTGAAAAAAAGATATTTTAAAGTTTGTAGCTTGTAGTGAGTATTTACAAATGGAAATAATATTAAAAATGAAGAAAATTTGTTCGTGTTATTAAAAATTAAGAATTGAAATAAAGAATGAAAAACATGCTCAGATGTAAAAATAAAATAAAATAGTAATAACATTTAAAAAAAAAGGAAAAACATAAATATACACATATTAATTG
Organism: Micrasema longulum; assembly: GCF_059751315.1. Lineage (NCBI taxonomy): Eukaryota > Metazoa > Arthropoda > Insecta > Trichoptera > Brachycentridae > Micrasema > Micrasema longulum. The sequence continues at coordinate 11,982 of NW_028279000.1, forward strand.
AAAGTAAAATCAAATTTTCTGTATGAAAATTCGTATATTTGCATGAATGTTAGTAACCTGTAATTAAAGACGGCTTAAAGCATGTTTTATGATGATAATATTCTATTTTTTATACGGAAAATTCGATTTTGTTTTATAGACAATTCAAGATAACTCTGTTGCCTTTCCACTATAATACCGGCCCAGATTGCCAATTTATCTTCAAACGAGGAAGACCGAAAAAGACATGGCACGATCAAGTCCATCAAATACTTGAAGATGGACATGTCAAAAGTAGGAATAATCGGCGTGCGTTCATGAGAAGATGTATGAATGTAGAGGAAGCGAGGTCTGTATGCTAAGATAGAGTGATATTTATTAACAACAAATTAAAATACAATATTACAACTAAATACAATTTTTTACATTAATCAAATAAATATATTTAGATTAACGTTTCCCATTACGTAAAAGAAATAAACAATTCTTGTGTACATAATGGGAGTGACGTCTTACAATAGATTATTTTAATTTAATCAATAATATTTTTAAAATAACATTAATAAATTACGAAAAGATATTAACGATGTTTTCAATAAGTGTTACATAAAGAAGAATTATAGATGTAATTTTCACTTCTTTCTTAAATATATTGTATTCCTGACTGTACTTTTTATTATCTTTGTTCATGGCGTTCTATACTATTTGCCTACCCTTACAAGGAAACGGCGTGATGCTTTGTTTGTTTGTTTGTAAACTGTAATGAATTATTAGAATCTTAGTTTCTATGCTAACATATGTATATATTTGTTAAATCTAAATAAAAATTGTGTTTCTTTGTACATTTTTTTCTGAATTAACTATATAAAGAATTTAAAAAAAGAATGCTCTCTTATATGCCGCAAAACTAATCTAATAAAAATTATACCTGCGCATTTTATATAAGGCCTAATTTAAGTGCTAATATCAATGAGTTGTTATTCCATTGTATTTAATTTCAAATCAATTTTGCATAAACCATAATTCCATCACAACAATTAATAACTGACCAAACACGCCGGCTGAGTTATCTCTACAAACTGGTCCAAGCCGAAGGTCGGCAGCCGCATAGTCTAGGAGTTAGGAGTTCAAAACTGGAGTCACCACCAGTTCCAAGGTCAAGCACGGGAGACTGTGGCATTCCTCGTCTATCATACTGATCTGATGAATTGCAATATAAAGTAATGGAAGACTGTACATCCGCCTCGTGGTCTAATGGACAGAGCGTCTGCCTACCATGCAAGAGGCCTCGGGTTTGATTCCCGACATGGTTGTTATGAAATATTTATTAAAAAATACGTTTTTAAATTCAAGTATTTCAGTCTTACCTTCATGTAAAAAAAATGTTATCGTGTATTAACGCAGTGTCATATAGATTAGTGAAAGCACTCCCTATAAATATTTAAAAACAATTTTAAAAACCTCTTATCTATTTTACTTTTGCTGAAAAAAAATTCTTGTCAATAAACTAGTTACTTTTTAAATTTTGAATTTAATAAACTGTGATTTAAATTGAATTTAACTCAGCATTATCAATACTGATGATGAACGCTGTAATGCAATTCGAAACGTCGGGAAAGGGGCGGGAAAATTTAGGGTAAAACCACGTGTACAACTTTTTTAAAAATCTCCTGGCAGTCATAATTATTATTACAATTCACCAATACCTAGACTACACCGGCTAGGTAACGAGTATGGTGAAGTTGATATATAGAAGTCGGCGGCCTCCGTGGTGTAGTGGTAGAGACGCTTGACTCACGCACGGAAGGTTCCGGGTTCGATTCCCGGTGAGAACACAAAAATTAAATATGTGATTTTGTTCCAGCCGTTGGAGTGTTCAGTTGTTTCTAGTACCCGCGCTCCTCGTTAATTTGAATATTTTAGTTTGTCTAATTCAGTCAAAAATAAACGTAGTGCCAATCGGACGTGTTAGCTCGTCGTCGGAGACATTCATATTTTACGAATCGAGAACCATTTAAAAGTTGATTTCGTGGCGTGCAGACGTGCCGGTCTGACTTAAAAATAAATAAGTAATAAAAAAAAAAATATTCAAAATTATAAAAAAAATAAATAAATTAAACAATAATCGATTTGAGTGAAACTAACAAAATAAATGTGTTTTTCCATTTTCCGGAAAATCCTGAAAGATATTTCTCAAAAGTCGGAAAAGCTAGGAAAAACAGTGTAATTTCCCGGAAAATCCGGAAAATATTATTATCTTCCATATTTTCCAAAAGCAACCCGAGCTTCCCGAGCTGGTCTGACTTAAAAATAAATAAGTAATAAAAAAAAATTATTCAAAATTATAAAAAAAATAAATAAATTAAACAATAATCGATTTGAGTGAAACTAACAAAATAAATGTGTTTTTCCATTTTCCGGAAAATCCTGAAAGATATTTCGCAAAAGTCGGAAAAGCTAGGAAAAACAGTATAATTTCCCGGAAAATCCGGAAAATATTATTATCTTCCATATTTTCCAAAAGCAACCCGAGCTTCCCGAGCTTCAAAGCATTGGAGACTTTAACGACAGGGATTGCAACTCGAAGTCTGTAAACAATATAAAATCGTAAGTAATAATTTATTTATATTTTACTTTACGAAATGACAGACTCTGCCAAAAAATTTTTGCGAAGACCGAACTCAGAACCTGCCTCTAGGTCGGCTTCTCCAGGAGGAGATCCGGAAATAATTGATAACCCCGGAAAAAAAGCCAGAAGTCTAGCAAACACTATAAATATCGCAATGAATTCTGGAGCAACTATAAAGCGTGATATCAAAGAGACTGTCTTAACGGCCACAAAAGAACTTCTTCAAATTGTCTTAAACATGTGTGATACCATGAACATAACTGGAAAAATGGACCAAACCTTGGCTATGGTCCAGTCTCAAATTCAAAAGTCGGAAAAAAATATTGAAAAAATTCTTGAAAAGTTAGAAGAGAAGCAAACTCCGACATTACCGTTGGAGCCAAAACCCACTAGCTACGCACTTATCGTGAAATCTGGAGACCCTATGAAAAAAAGCGAGGAGGTAGAGGGTCTGGTAAAACGTCATATAAATGTTCGGTCAACAGGAATAGGCATAGTTGGGTTGCAAAAAATTAGTAACCAACAAATTTTAATAAATTGCTCCTCAAAAAAAGACCGTGAAAGAATGAAGGAAGAAATAAAAAACAAAACCCAAAATCTCTTAGTAGAAGAAGGAAAAAAGAAAAATCCTCAAGTTATATTTAAAGGTCTTATCAAGGGAATCACTGATGAAGATCTTAGCGAATCATTGACAAACCAAAATAAGAGTTTGGAAATTAATGACGATCTAAAGATCAAATACAAAAAGCGAAACAGAAATGCACTTCTTCATAACGTAATATGTGAAGTAACCCCAAGACTATGGAAAACTCTAACCAATGCAGGAAAGGTGAACATCGGATACCAGAGGGTTATAGTTGAAGATGAAAGTCCTGTGGTGCAATGTTACAAGTGTCTGTCCTTTGGACACATACAAAAGTATTGCAATGCCGAAGCTAAATGTGCGGTGTGCTTAAAGGACCATGAAACAAGAGACTGCAAGAGCAAAGAAAATCCCAAATGCGTCAACTGTTTTGAAAGGAAAATGGAAAATAATAATCACTATGCAACGAGCATAGCTTGCCCTGTGAGAACTCTTATGGATAAAAGAGCCAGAGAAAGGGTCGAATACGAGTGCTAATGGCAGCCATGCGAACAATCGAGGCAATTTTATTAAATTTGTACAATGCAATCTCCAAAGATGTAAAGGTGCTACAGAAGAAATAATAAAAGCGTGTTTTGACAAATCGATTGATATTGCGTTAGTACAAGAACCTTACACCGGAAATACTGGCACGATTAAATCAGTTCAAAATGTGCAAATTTTTCAGAGTGATAATTCAAACATCGACCGTAGAAATAAATCTGCTATTTTTGTAATGAACCAAAACCTACAAATTTATAAAGCAAAGAATATCGATAACAACAATATAGTATGTGCCATTTTACCCAAAGAAAATATTGCTTTAATATCAGTGTACTCAGAGCCTGGTGGACATATAAACAAAACACTCGACGATTTAGAGTACATTAAGGTTAAACTTAACATGAGTAAGATTATTCTTGTGGGAGATTTTAATTGCAAACATATGATGTGGGGTTCGCCAAAAAACTGTTCCAGAGGAAACGACCTTGTAGATTTTATAGCTTCCAACAATTTGTGCGTTTTAAATCAGGGTAAATCGCCTACATTCAGAGCAATTAGATGGGGGAAAGTATCCGAAAGCATTATAGATATTACCTTATGTACATACAACATCGTTCAAAAGATAGACAATTGGGAGGTATGTGAACAAACCGTCCTATTATCCGATCACAACGCAATAAAGTTTAACCTTAAATCGTGTACCTTAGGAATAGAAAATAATCGCACAAATACTAGAATATACTGTACAAAAACTGTAAATTGGAAAAAATTATGTGATAAAGTCAAAGAAATCATAAATGTTAATAAAGAACTTAAACCTGAGAAATTCATCGAAATGAACAAACATGAAATTGACACAGCTGTGCTTTTTTTGACTGAATCTATTCAAAAGGGGTGTGATGAAATTTGTCCAAAAATAAAACCCTTTGTCAAGAAGAAACCTCCGTGGTGGAATAAAGATATAAACACTGCATCCATAAAACTCAAACGACTGAAAACGAAAATGTGTAATTCACGAGGGCGAAGAAAGACTGCACTTTTGCTTGAATATCTTGCTGATAAAAATACATATTTAAAAATTATCGAGGACGCTAAAATACGTAGTTGGAAAGAATTTTGTCAAGGTCAAACAAAAGATAGCGTTTGGGATCGAGTGAATCACATTATGGGTACGTCAAACACAAAAATTGTTCCTGCTGTTCTTAAAAGTGGAACAAATTGGTGTGCAAACGTAGAAGATAGTGCTTCGCTTCTTGTTAATACATTTTATCCTGACGATGATATTATCAATGAAAATCAAGCTCACAAAAACTTAAGAAGTGAATTAAGAAATAATTATTATTCTTTTGAAGACCCTCCTATTACCAATGACGAAATGGTTTATGCGGCAAACGGATTAAATAACACAAAAGCTCCGGGAAATGACAATCTCAGTGGAGACATCTGTTGCAAAGTTTTATTGGAAAACGCTGAAATTTTTCTATCGCTTTATAATCGTTGCCTAAGCATAGGTTACTTCCCAAAGTCTTGGAAAATAGCGAAAACTATTATAATACCAAAAACAGGAAAAGACGATTATCATGAAATAAAATCTTATCGTCCAATTGGTCTATTACCGGTTTATGGCAAAATTTTTGAAAAAATACTTTGTGCTAGAATTACTTGGTATTTGTTAAAATTTGAAAAAATATCCAAAAACCAATATGGTTTTCTTCCACAAAGAAGTGCCGAAGATGCCCTCAATGCAGCAACTTCTTTTATTCAGAAGGAAAGAGACAACAAAAAATTTGTCCTGGTTATTTCTCTTGATATTAGAGGGGCGTTCGACCATGCGTGGTGGCCTGGCATAATGGCGAATCTAAGAAAAAAGGAAATACCTCAAAACATATATATGGTTTTAGTTAATTACTTAGAAAACCGCATTACTGAAGTAGAACACTATAACGAAAAGAAACGTAAAATAAATACCAAAGGATGCATCCAAGGCTCTGTTCTGGGCCCTACTTTATGGAACATAATAATTGATGAAGCTTTGGAACTTTTAGAAGGACATATAATTTACAAGCATGCCTTTGCGGATGACATACTCATAGCCATAGCGGACAGCGACCTAAAAAATGCAGAGTCTCAAGCCAACAGTGTTCTTGAAATTCTAAGCCAATGGGGAACCAAAGTCAAGCTTTCGTTTGCTCCAGAAAAAACTAATTGTATGATCATCACGCGAAGAAAAAACTTTCAGACACCAATTCTTTATATGAACAATATTGCTATTGCAAATGTCACCAATTTTAAGGTCTTAGGTGTGATTCTCGATGACCATTTAGCCTGGAATGCACATCTGGATCACATTTGTAATAAGCTTAACAATATTTACAAACAACTATCACGAGCCGCCAGGGCTACTTGGGGACTAAAGAGTGAGATTTTACAGATATTATACAAATATATAATAACGCCAATTGCTACTTACGGCGCAAGTGTATGGGGTGATTCAGTCACGAAAAAAAAGAACATTAAAAAGCTGAGCAGTGTACAAAGAATGATAGCTATCCAAATTATAAAAGGATACCGAACTATTTCTACCGAGGCATCGCTAGTAATCGCTGGTACTAAGCCCTTAGATATTGCGATAACTGAAAGATCTAAAATATATCATGCAAAACGATACGGATATGTAGATGACATTCCCGAGGATAGAAATATTCAGCGATGCATAGATTATAAAGATCTACGACACCCAGCCACTCCTATTAAAATAAATATAATTATTGATGTTGAAATCACGAGCAATTTATATGAAATAAACATTTTTACCGATGGCAGTAAAATGGAAGGACGAGTCGGAGCAGCATTTGTCATTTTTAAAAATAAAGTTGAAACTGCTAAAAGACAAATAAAGTTGGCAAATGAGTGTACTGTCTTCCAAAGTGAACTAGTAGCTATAAGAGAAGCTTTGAAGTGGACACTAAAAAATGCCAAAAATTCGACAATTATGCTACATAGTGACAGCATGTCAAGTTTACAAGGATTGAATGATCCAAAGTCCACAGATCCAATCATTTACGAAATTAAAGAGCTTGCTGAAAAAAATACCGAACATGTAAAAAACGAAATTGCAATGACATGGATTAAAGCACACGACGGCAACATGGAAAATGAGCGAGCGGATGAATTAGCGAAAAAAGCTTCCAAAATGAGAACTCTCCCTACCTATGACCACATTCCAATATCATATATTAAAAAAATAGTGCAAGAAACATCATACGATACTTGGAACAAAAGATATTTATCAAGTGATACAGGCAAAATAACGAAATTGTTTTTCAAAAATATAAAAGATGCCGAGATATTGGATACTTTTGGGCGGACTTACGAGCTGACTCAAATGCTTTCAGGTCATGGTGCTTTTCGAAAGTATCTTCATAGATTTAAAAAAAGAGATAACGATTGCTGCCCTTGCGATGGACTCAGCTCTCAGGACGTCCTACATATATTACTAGATTGTCCTATGTTTGATGCCGAGAGGTTAAACTGCAAACAAATGTGCGCACAATTCAGCCAAATTTTTGAAAACCCAGAGGAAGTTATAAAAAATGAAGCTACTTCCGAAAAATACATTGACTTTTTAAAGGCCATAGTTACAAAAATGAAAAAAATTAATGAGGGAATCGACTCAGGCCCGTGAAAAATAACTATTGTGCAAAATATACACACCAGGAAAAAAGCTTTGTATGCATAAGCAAAGCAATGAATAACGGGAACAAGAAGGAAAAAAAAAAAAAAAAAAAAAAAAAAAAAAAAAATATGTGATTTTTCTCAAGCCTGGGTGCTCTGTGATGTAATTCACCACTGTAAATAGGCCTCTTGGTCTGTTGTGGTGCAAAAAAAAAAAAGTAAAATATTTAGTATGTCTTTATATAATTATAGGTTAAGTATTCAAAAGGCTATTAATTAATATTTATAAAACTTTATAATATTGTTATTTATTTACTATATTTTTTTCATATATCTTTATAATAATGTATATATATATACACATGCATGTATGTATATGAGGGTGTGTATGTATCTGGGGCGAACCGTGTATAGAAGCGATTATGCACAGCTTACCATTATATTTGACTAACCATAATAATGTTTTATTGTAACTTTATTTACAGAAAAACAAACAAATAATAAACATTTATTTTAAATAATTTCCACCGTTTGTATTTTTATCCTAATATAAATATAAATTTTAATAAAACAGACAAATTGATTTACGACAGTGTACTTCTGGGGGTGCGAATGACTAGTAATACATTTTATATGTTCTATAGATTGTATGTATAACCATAAACATTAGCTACATATGATAAATCAATCACTTGAGTAATCTGAATAAATATCGTTTGCGGATGTAGTCACTAATTAGAACTTACAATAATAGTAAGCAGTTACTTTGGGCGCGCTTACAATAATAATTTAATCATTATTGCCAAGTCACGTTACTAACATTTTCAGTAAGTAACATATTTTCACGACTGTATGTATGATTTTTTTATACAACAGACACCGGCCAAATTATTGTGATAAATTTTTATTAGTCTAATAAAAAATTGAATAAATACTTAATGCTATAAGTGATGTAGTCCAAAGTAATATTGTTCAACATAGAAGGGAAATAGTCCCATAGAAGGGAAATGGTAAATTACAAATCTAAATAGTAGACTAAATCAAGAGAAGCACGCGCCGACCATGCTCTAGGGCTTGTTTCGTCTGCTTTAAGGCCTGTGAGATTGTTAGGACGATTAAGGTCTTTGCATAGAATTGTTTCTACTGTTGGTATTAGGAAAATGGTTTTTGCGAGGAATTCAGTACTATGACGAAAAGTAATTTCGCCTGAGTTCAATAGGGATCATGTTAGGATCTGTGTTAGGATTTTGCCGGTAGTGTCTTGATAATTTGATGTTCCACTGTGATTTGTTATAGATACGTATTGATTTTCTTCTGTTGATTGAGTGCATGTTGTATTGGGCAAATTATTCTAATGTTTCCTCTATGTATTTGGGTTTCGTGTGATGATTGATTTGTTTGTATTACTACGTTCTTCTTCCTTTCCGATGCGGGATCTGGAGCGTGCGGCCGCGGTCTCAATTTGGAACTAACACTGTATTCCTTCACTGTAATACTGGGAAATTAGAAAAAGGTGATTGTGCTGACCATGTGTATTTGATTGATCACAAACTGACAATACTGCAGTGAGGGGTACAATGAAAGTTTTAAAAGTTTATTTGTTTTGTTATTTTCGCGGTTTGATTGTAAAGAAATATTAAATTTTCGCTTAATTAGTTTAAAAAAAAAAAAGATATTGATATGCGAAACTGAAGAAAGACTCAAGTCTTTATCAATAGTTTCGGGAAAGGGGTGGATGCTTTCATTGTTCAACATAGAGATAGCCCTTCGAACAGGCATAACCATTGGCGGGTTGGTCCTGTATATTGGAATGTGAAACAGTCTATGCTGACGCTGTCTAAGGTAATTATCCGGAACATAAAAGCTAATGCTCTGCATAATTTCAGGGTTGTCAATAATACCGCGCAACAATCGAAAGAAGTGCGTAGTTAAATACACATTCCTTCTAGTCTTCAAACTGTTGTGACCAAGCATGCCCTGGAGGAACTCAGTGGGATAAAGCCATGGATAATATCCGCACTCCCCCTTGTAAAGAAACCGACGAAATTTCTTCTGAACCTTCTCCACCATAAGAGAGTACTTCAACTCACACGGTCCCCAAATCATCGAGCCACTCTCGAGTCTACTTCGCACCAGCGAGTTATAAAGAATTCTCAGTACTCGTGTACTACCAAAAACCCTGGCAGTACGCAAGACGAATCCTAACATCTTGAACAAACTACTACAAACTGTTTCGATCTGATCAAGAAATGTCAGGGAAATCACAAAAGTGATGCCTATATCTTTAACCTTCGCAATCCGCGTAATATTCTGGTGGCTCGATATGTTTAAGGCTCACAAAGATTTACAACCACATTCCCCATACAATAATATCGTTGAAAAGAAGTTTTATTGGTTATTATAATTTGATCAATGAGTGCACATGGTTTTACTTACAATCTAAGCGTACAAAATGTGCAAAATTCTAAATATAACGCGGATAACTAGCTTCTGATAAAAAACTTTAGGCACTATAAGTATTCGTGTTTGCATTATATTGACTATATAAGTACATTTGGAAACAAACAAACAAATGAGAAATGTTCTTCATCTCTGTTGTAATATGTTAATATAAACAGCTCCCCAGGGAGTTGAATCCAGTCCTTGTCTGCAAAAATTCGGTCAAACTCAAAATATTGTTGATAAATTACCTGGTCCATGAAGAAGTATAGAAATTGAAAAAATAATATTTTCAGGCGTTGTCTAGTATGTAGGTGAAATAATTCAATTAGATGAATCTCACCCGCATAAATAAAGGTTTCAGCTCTTTTACTTCACAAACATCAACTGATGAAAGAATTGAAGGAATATAGATTTTCAAATATAGGCAGAATGATGAATGTTACACAGTGTGTAAAGTGGCCACTTAAACCAGCCATTGACAGGTCATAAGCCCTGTAGATGCCTAGACTTTTATATTAACTTCTCTTAAATGTTCTTCATCTCTTTTGTAATATGTTAAAATATTAAATCACCCACCATTGCTAAATAAATTCCATTGCAATTTGATTAGCAATGGTGGGTGGCAGTAGCCGCCGTGATTTATTTTTACAAAAATGTTCATTAATTCGTACCTACCAGGGGCAAACTGTGTATCGAAGCGATTATGCGCAGCTTACCATTATAGTTTACTAACCATTATAATGTTTTATTGTTACTTGATTTACAGAAAAACAAAAAAATTATTAACATTTATTTTAAATCATTTCCACCGTTTGTATTTTTATCCTAATATAAATATAGATTTTAATTAAGCGCGCCCAGCGCCCGCGGTGAGCCAAAAAACTAACCGATTATTCTAGCTTATTTTTTATGCAAATAAGTTTACTATATTTGTAACTATTTTATTATTATAGATTAAACATGCAGATAACACAAATTATTTAAAGATTCTTGATTTGGAAAACAGCATTTCAAACATTGTTTCTTAAGGAATATTTTTCTTTGAGATGGTACTTTAGACATAAGACCATAATTACTTTCATGCGTCATATTGCAGGGCATATAGCGCTCCACGCGGCCGTTTTTAGCACTAGTAATTACTAGAACAATGCGGCCAGTTGATATTTCAATTGAATACCTAATTTCGACTGAATTCATAGTGATATTTTTTATTAATTTTTTTATGAATTATGCATTAAAGTATTAGATAATATATTAATATAATATAATATATCACGAAGTTACATCGTTTGAGTTGATTTCATGGATGAGAATTGTTGTATCACACAGAAACCCAGAAAAGTATCGATTTATAGTATATATTACTTACATCATATTATGTACCTCCTATGTAGGTACAAATATATGATATTTTTTATATATATTATTTTATATATAGCTTACCTGTTAATAAAATCACCATTCGGCACTGGTACCTACATAATATGTAAGTAATATAATTATAAATTTTATTTTTTCTGTGAGTCTGTGAAAATCAACTCAAGCAACAATTATTATTATATTACTAACCACGTGATATATGTGAGGTACGTAGCTTAATTCTACACTGTTTTGATTGTACATTTTTTTATTGAAAAATACCACAATGACATTAAGCAGAAAATTCCATTATGATTTAAATGTCAACACTAAGCACTGGCCGATTCCTTTTAAAATTAATAAGGCCAAAAACGGCCACTGCAAACGCCACATGTCCCATGTGACACACAATATGTCAACTGTATCCTATCAAAGAAAAATTGTTCTTCGGAAATAATGTTCGAAATACTATTTTCCAAATATATAATCTTCAAACAATATTTGCAATCTGCAAGCTTGTTTTAATACTAAAAAAGCTAGACAAGGTTAAAAAGGTAAAATATGGTGTCCTTTTTTTGTATGGAGAAATAATCTGAGGTAATCTGCAAAAGTCATTGTTCACTAAGAACGGGCTGAGCCCTGAGCGCACTTTAAAGATATTATTTTGTAGGAAGATATAAAGGGTTATATATGCATAATTAATTTATTTATTATACGGCACATGTGCCTTTTACAATATAAAATATAACAATATAATAAGTTAGTTAGATATACAAAAATTAAAAACTAAAAAACAACATGGGTGTAAAAAGAAAAAGAAAAATAACCAGAAATGTATAAATGTGTATACATGCATGTATGTCAGCATACAAAAAATAAAATAAATTACTTTTATTTTTTTTATTTTCCCATAAATATGGTTACTAAAAAACATTATTATCGAAATTCAAATATAATGGTAAGCTGTGCATAATTGCTTATTTAGACGATTCGCCCCTGGGGTGCTATTCTGAACCGTTCTCGTGGCACGAGAAAACCGTTTTTCTCGTGTGGTTGTATGTGAATACACGAGATAATACGGCCGCGAGAGCGTTTGGAATACCATCCCTGGTGTGTGGGAAATACCTTCACTATGGACCATTTTTAACTATTTTATACAAACATAAAACTAAACAACTTAGTCTCCATATCTCCCTATTCTGAGCCGACCGCATCCAACTACTTCTTGCAACTCGTCTGATGTCATCAGACCACCTTGTCTGGGGCCTGCCGACACTTCTTCTACCCGTTCTGGGTCGCCATTCCAGGACATTTTTGGTCCGTCTAGAGTCTGTGGTTTTGGCTTTACGACCAGCCCAGCTCGATTTCTGGCTGGCAGCTCTGTGGACCACATCGGCGACCTTTGTTCTCGCTCTTATCCATCCGAAAACACTAGGGGCTTTCAAGGGTTTTTGAATGGTCTCAGCTCCTATAAAGGACAAATATATATTAACAGCTTGCCCACCACATACCGCACACCGCATCTGAGGACATAAGTCTCCTTGGCGGTGCCCACATACACGGAAAATTTGCTCATTGTCAAACGAGAAAAGCTACCCGAAGGAGCTCTCTCAAATCTGGTAGCCTTAGCATATTTGTGCAGAAAGAAGGTAATCCAGAAGTACATAATTTGTACTATTTAAGATTGAGAAAAGAGGGAAGTGAATTCATCACTGACTGGGATTTGATTGATTGGACATGATCAATTCGCCGAAATGATTACAAAACTTTTTAAAAGCCTTGAAATTCTTTCTGAAAGCCACCAGATCTGTACATCCGACAGGACCTATAACAGGGCCACGGATAGTAGCGAGAAGCTCCATTCGGTAATCATAGAGAAGGGGAAAGGGACAAGACCACAGGATGTGTTCAGAAAGTTGGTTAGGATATCCGCAGCCGCACGAAGCGGAGTCAACAATATCAAAAACAAATCATTTTAATTAAATTTACCATGACCTGATAAAAACTGCGTAGTCTAGTGATCGCGGATAACCTAAGAAGATTCTAAGCGCTGACGGATTGAAGGAAAAAAAAGAAAGGTTACCCTCCCTGAAGGGGAAGATTCCCATCGCGATTGCCATTGTATATATTAAGATATAATTTGTAAAGAAAATCATCGCTATCGCTTCATAATCCAGGGAGAAAATACGGGAACACGTTTGTATCAAAAAATCATTTAATTATCTAAATCAAAATACGTGCTTCTCAATAAAAATATTAACATAATAAAAATATTTTTTTAGCAATTGCGTAAGTACTCAATACGAAATTACCGCCATTATTGCTGTCACCAAATTAGCAGATGTGAAAGTTTCATGATTAGAATCGTTTTGTTGCAATCCGATAGAATAGCGGGTTGATTAATTTTCCGCCATTTTATATGTGTTTATAATATCGAGCTGTCAATTCTAATTCTCGGCAATCTATCATGTTTGCTTTTCGCATAATTTGGTTACGGAAAACACGGGGCCGCTTTGACGACATGGCAAATGTTAGGCATTTTAATAAATGAAACCTGTTAAAAACATATAAAACTAACATCTGTGCGCGTCATCTTCTAATCAGAGGTTAATTATTAATCCCTGGTGTTTGTAAATATTTATAAGTTGTAACATAAATTCTATTTCAACTCACCCGGCCTTAAGGGGGCCTCCAAGAACATATTATTTTAACTAACTTTCAATTGATTTCATTTTTTGCACAATCCTATCCCATGATGTTAAGAATGTATCGAAATCAATAAAATATTTTTATGCATAATTCTTTGAAGAACAATTCACACTTGTCATTGCTTTCTCTTGTGCAAATAGCAAACTTTACAATTCACCGCTCTACAATTTTAATAATATTTGACATGTTGGTCAGTTTACACGGGTGCTTCTTGCCATTCGCCAACTTATTTCCAGCGATAACCACAAAAATCCGGATTTCATTAGTTAGACTTTACATGCTCTCTACTTTTCGACTCCACGGTGTACCTCCTTGCTACCGGGTTGCCTGACTTTAGATCAGTGTTATTCAACGTGTAGAAGCGAGAGAAGCGCGATGTCATATACCATCCTCTCGCAACAGAATTTTATGGAAAAAACAAATTGCCGAAATTCGAAATATTGTGAAACAGTTTTATGAACCGAATTGTAGTCTCGTGGTAGTATTGCGGACTCACTTGATTTTTATTTTTTAACCTTTCACTCGATCTCCATTTTTCCAGCACTAGTTATTTGCGACTTTAAGGTTATACTCTGAAAATATAAATATTTGAGTAAATAATAAAAACACCGGCATTTAGCTTTTTATTAAAAATAAAAAAAGTATTAACAAAACACTACCCTGACAATAGGGAAATATAACTTGTTTCACATTTTTAAAGTAATAAAGGTATATGAAATACTGTCCAGTCAACAAAAAAAAAGTTGCTGATTATTCGTAGCATAAAAATACTTTTAAATTTGTAATTTTGAATTCCCGCAAAAACGGTGATTCCATTGGCCACGCCCCTAATACGTCACGATTCATGTTTATTTGTTCCTTGTCATTGAAATTTGTGTAGGACAATAATACGAATCCTTACGTCACAACAACCAAGGCCAAACACGTCGCGTATTTATACGAACGTATTTTTATCGAATTTCTTTTTTACATTTATGTATGAAAACATTTCTCCAAATATCAATATTGATTTAGAAAATACAATTAATTGTTCTAAATCCATTTCATATGTTTTTATCGGTATTCGTAGAATGTGATATTTCCCTACTATGGTGACACATATGTATTTAGGGCGTCTTTAAAGGATTTTAGCTGGGGCATTCCTAGTATACCCCGCAGGAACTCGCGGAATTTTTTCAAGCTCAGGCCCGGAAATCTTAAAAAGGTTTTCGTGGACATGATAACAATATGTATTTTTTTTTATTAGGCGAATCTTCTCTAGAATAGTTGTACCATAGAAAGCTAAATGAAATATTAAACAAGAATTTAAATATTTTTTTATTTATTTTTTATTGATAAATATTTCGCACGTATCATCTAAATCCAAATGACAGGGTTAAATTAGGGTGGATTGACATTTACCATATTTTTTGTATTTTTTTTAAAAATTCATCTGCTAATCTCAGGCTAAAATCGTGCAAAACAAAAATCTAATGGAGCCTCGTGGTGTGACGTACTGATGATTACGTTTACCTGGCATTACATAAATAAATAAAAAATCAGTAATACAACATACATTTCTCCGGATCATAAATTTCAAGCTGCTCTTATATACACTGAATTGACTTAAATTAGTGATTGAAGAATAATTTCTGATCAGTGTTTTTTGTTGCATAAGTTGTGAATAATGAGCAACGTATTTATTTTAGATACATTAATATCTCTTAAGTCAAATTTGCACATTAATTCTCTGCTCCCGAAAATTCACTTTCTCGGGAACAAACACATGGACGACCAAAAAATAGATATATGTGTTATAGATACAGGTATAACTATCAAAAAATTTTAAGAACAATTATCCATCAAATTTAAATAAATAACCTAGTACCTAGTCGTTTTATATTTCATTTTAAAATTATATTTTCAAATTGTTTATAACCTCTGTAACATGTAAAAGCCTTTCGGGCGTTAATATATAAATATAAACAAATAAGGCTTATATAAAACTAATATTATGAGGTCAAGTCATGTGATGTATCATCTGGTTAGTAAAGTCATAGTGTGATTTTCAATATTTCAGTACACTGTCAAGAAACCAATTAATTTAATAAACTTTAAGGGACCCAAATCAATATAAAAACAATTCTGTGTGAAAAAACTAAATCTAACCTAGAAATCTATACGAACTATTGTTTTATCAATATAAAAAAAAACATTTTTTTTTACTGGGGAGTGCCTGTAAAAATTCAAATTCAGTATTAAAATAAGATAAATCTATTCAAGAATTTTTGAGATAAGCGTGAGAATAACAAATACTTTGTACCCAAGTTCTAAATAACTCGGTATTATAATTTCAGTAACACAATGGATAACGAAATCGAAAGGTATTTTTTTGTAATGATCGACATTGTATGCTGAGTACCTACCGGTATAATAAAAGTCACAACACTAAACTTCACAAGATCGTGCCTATTGGTGATTTCGATTTTCGAACATTTCTGCACTGGAGCGTAAATGGAAAAGTATTTAATCGAGCCAATAGGAAAAAATGTCAAACGACGGAAGATTTCCTAATAGAGCTGCGCGAATTCGTTCAATATTCAATCGCTGGTTTTTATTTTATTTTATTGTTTAGTCTATGAACGTGACACTCGAATTGGAAAAATAAAGACGTTGAATTCTTTCACGTTATTCACGGCCGTTGAAGGAACGGAGTCGCCGAACTATTTGGGATATTTTTGTTGTGTTTATTTTTGACTGGCTATAGAAAAATAAGTGGCGGTTCCTACTTTATATAATGATTTGTTTTTAAATTTGTAAATCACTTTCAGTGTCGATTGAATGTTGAATTCTAGACGTTTTATAAAAAATCTTTACATATAATTCTGTCGTTTTCGTTTTCTCCCTTCAAAATTAGTTGTTTTCTAAGAGCACTCGTTACAGCTCCTTGTTACTGTTCTGGAAGTATTGATGAACTAATATCAATATCGGATGTTGTTACGAAACTAGTAGATGTTAATTTAACGGTGCATAAAAAAAAAGTATTCAATGTTGTCAATTAGAATATCAAATTAAAGTAATGATAAAAAAAGACATATTTGTCGTTGTGAAACATTGTGTCGAACTTATCGGGAATTAAATCTGGGCCTCGATTACAAACGCTTCATCGGTACATATCGATGCGGTATAAAGTAAAATCGACATTTATGTACGAAAATGCATATATTTGTATAAACATTATAAGTATCTCCGCCGGTAAACTGTAATCGAGGGACGACTGTGGAATCATCTCCCATCCACCATTAAAGATGTTACTACATTATCTCTGTTTAAATCACGTCTGAACAAAACATCTCCTTTCTCTTCCTTAATCTCTCCTCTTTCCTCTTTTTTTCTTTTTCCCATTGAGTAATAGTTTTGATTTAAGGTAATTTATAAACAAATACGTTTATTTATATTTTTATATATCTTAAGCTTTTTAATCTTTATTTTCAATTGAATATGTTCTGGAACTTGAATTATAAAAATAAAGCTATTATTTTATTGGTTGGTTGGAAGAAATTGCCATTTGGCAATAAGCACGCCAATGTACAAATAACATTATGTACAAAAAGTAAAACAAATAAATAATCGAACATGCTTGGGGAAAAAATGTACACAATACATATTCCTATTTTTCATACATAAAACTTAATTTTACAATATAAAATAGAATAAAAAAGTCAGGGGGTCCGTTAAAATGAAGAAATGTTTATTATAAAAACAAAAAGGTTACAAACTAAAAGTGTAGGTGACAGTTATGTAGTTATCAATTATTTATATTTTTGTATTTGTAAGAATTCATATTGCTTTTTAAAAACGTTTTCGCTCTCTGTTGCAATAAATTTATTGTAAATCTTGATAACTCACTAGGAGGTTGAATCCTGCCTTTGTTAACAAATATTTGTACATTTATTTTGCTAATTTAACCTAACATACAACTATGAGATATGTTTATAAACTAGTCATCTTGGAAGCCCTGTAATAACTAGAATTCCATGTTACTTTCTCAAAAACGTTTTCGCTCTCTGTTACAATAAATTTATTGTAAATCTTGATAACTCACTAGGACTTTGAATCCTGCCTTTGTTAACAAATATTTCTATGGGCGGGGAGAACAATCACATAAGTCAACTTATTCTATTTTTTATTTATTTGCTCATCTTGTAGTATGAACCCATGTTCACACGTGTTTCAAAACACGGAAGTCAAATAACATTATTAAGAATAGTATTATCAATGTAGTTTATCACACAAAATTAATTTATTAGTTATCGGCTAAAAAAAAAAGTTTTCTCGAATAAGAACCTTTTCTAACTTTATGCCTTAAACGACGTTACATTGAAGAGTTATCCCATGACCATGTATTCCTGATTATTAGCAATAATTCCAATTAGTATAGAGAAAAAAGGATATTCTTTCAATGTTAGATTTTTTATTTTTTATTTATTTATTTACAATGTTAAAAAACCCGTTAGGGTTACATTAGAAATTTAATATTGTCTAGTCATTTTATGTCTCGTCTAGTCTAGTTAGTTCAGTCATCATGTGCTTTGATTCCTGTAATGTTTGAGACACAAAAAACTTTCTCTTGAAAAGTAAGGCATTTCGACTTATGTGATTGTTCCCCCCGCCCATAGATTTGTAAGTTTATTTAGCTAATTTAACCAAACATACAGCAACGAGATATTTTTATAAAAAAGTTTATTTATTTAACACTTTATATACATATACAATATATGTACATATAAGGGCGGGCATATTGCCTTAAGGGCGGGCATATTGCCTTAAACCGTTCAGATTGAGAAAATTACAAATACATATTGAATCTTACAATTTTGTACAAAAATTAAAAACAAAGATTAACAAAAATAAAAATATATAAAAATTTAACACTATACTGTGAAGAGAGGAGAGGGGATGAGAAGGGAAGAAGAAGGATAAAGAAACAACTTAAATATTTAGATAGTGACGTTTCAATCTTGACTTAAATGTAAATAAAGAAGGGGCGTCTCTAACATCAGTGGGTAGGTTATTCCACAATCGAGCGGCTACTACTGTGAAAGAGGAGGCAAGAAAATTAGAGCGATGACAGGGTATTTAAAGGGTTCTGTCGTTACTAGAACGAAGAGCTCTCTCAGATAAACAGGCGAAATGGGATTATTTAAAATATTGTGAAGAAGTGATAGAATGTGAATGTTTCTTCTATGCCTGATACTGAGCCAGTGTAGTTACGTGTGATACTCTTGAAAGTCATCTTGAAAGCCTTGTAATAACTAGAATTCCGTGCTGTATTCTCAAAATTGTTTTCGCTCTCTGTTACAATAAATTTCGTATCAACCCTGATAACTCACTGGATGTGGAATCCTGTTTTTGCATACAAACATTTGGACGTACTCGAAATATTGTGTTTATTATATTTGGTGAATTGTTTCAGAATGACGAGCCTCCAGAGATCACGTACTGCGTGGTGGACCATGCTGGGACGCTCTCCTTGCAGCCGGTGGCGCCCGCCCAGCCCATGCCGCCCCAGGAAGAGCTGGACGCCAAGTTCGCCGAGCTCGTGGTGAGTCCGCAATAGTATGAGAGCTGGTCTTGAGAAATATTTTTAAACTTATTTTTCTACAAAGTGCATACATTAATAACAAAAATAAAAGAAAGAAATAGAGACAAACGCATTTAAAAGTCAAACATCACTGCAGTTAATATCAAAAGTTGATGCTGAAAAGAAAACACATTAATTGTCGAGTATCAAATAAATAAAGATTAGATTTTTTATTAATTTATTTAAACAATTTATGAACAACAAAACTTATGTATATAAAAAAAAGATATGGAAGAATCGCAGTGCAACCATTAACACCAAAAAGAGACTAATGAAGGCCTTGGTTTTCTCAGTGTTCATGTACGGTGTGGAGTGTTGGACACTCAGGGAATCTGAAAAGAAAAAAATCGAAGCTTTAAAATGTGGTGTTGGCGGCGAATGCTTCTATACTCCAGGAACTGGACATGGGAGAAAGACTAACATCCATGTGCGAGAAAAGAATCCTGCAGTTCTTTGGGCATATTTCCAGGGGGAACTCTGACAGTTTGGAGAAAACTATTCTCCTGGGAAGTGTCGAAGGGACAAGGTCACTGAATTATCAGAATCATCACGGACGAATGCCTATAAAAGAGCACACGACCGTTCCAGATGGAGGGAGACTGTCAACAGACGAGCCATGCCTTGAGTCAGGCAACATCCTCAGACATGAGGCACGGATTGAAGAGATACAATAAAACAAGTATAAACCAACTTTGATATATTACAACAGAGATGAAGGACATTTTAGAGAAGGTAATATAGAATTCTAGGCATCTACAGGGCTTATGACCTGTCATTGGCTGGTTTAATTGGCCACTTTACACACCGTGTAACATTCACCATTCCGCCCATATTTGAACATCTATATTACTTCAATTCTTTCATTTATTGATGTTTGTGAAGATAAAGAGCTGAAACCTTTATTTATGCGAGTCAAATTCATCTAATTGAACCTAACCCCATATCTTCTACTATATTTGTGTTCATTTTACGTCTTTTTTTTTACACCGGTGTCTCTCGGAACGTTTAAAAAACCCGTGTCACAATGGGAAGTTAACATTTATCTTAAATTTTATCTACAAAGTAAAATTTAGTTTTGTGTATTAAAAATAGAATACGTATACATTATTTTTTTCTTAACATGTTAAATTAATAAATAAATAAGTAAATAACAGGTTACCGACGAAGATACCTTAAAGTTTCATACAAATATACACATTTTCGTACATAAATATCGATGTTACTTTATACCGTCTCGATATGTACCGATGAACGTTTGCAATCGTGGCCGTGGTATTGTAATCACAAACCAATTTGTGTTTATACTCGGAGACGCATGCTGATAGATTAAGTTTTACCAAAGTAGAGCCCTAACTGATAATTTATTTACAGATTTATACATCGATGATTTTGAAATATTGTGTCTCTGGCGGTATGCATCTTTATGTAGTAGCAATTCGACGATTGAATTCTGCAATGTTCGAATAAATTAATATTAGTTTCGCTTGATAACCACCAGGAAGTTATAGCATATCGTATAATTGAACGGATGTTGCAAAATTTTAACAGTATGCATTTAAGGCTTAATTTGATAAATCCCGAATTGATTTTTAAACAAGGAAACCTCCATCCAGCATTGTTTTTTTTTTTGTAAACTTTTTAAACGGTACTAGAGGTGGTAAAAAAACGAAACTTCTATTTTAAAACAGTTATTCTTCCGAGACATCTGAAAGTTTCACAAAAAATAAAACTGTTACGGTGTAAAAAAATGAGGCAGCTATTTTTCGGACTCAACTGTAACCGTCTCGTAAGAAAATTATACTGTTACAGCGAAAATAAATTAGTCAGGATATCAAGCGAAACTGTTTTCAAAAGGTGTGAAGCAGTTACTGACTAGATTTGTTGCCCATGCTGCTCTAAACGGTTACTAAGAAACAGTTTAATTTGTGATTCGGTAGCAGTTACGGCTGCTTCATATAAATAACCGAAACACCCATTTCTACACGAAACTGTGTGAAACGTAGCCCCCGTGTATTTTTTTTTCCCGTGTATGTATGTTTTTTTGTGTTGGTACCTTTTTCGTGTTATGATGTTTGTTTTAAATAAATAAAAATAAAATATCAAAACCATCGCAATTTTACAGTACAAAAATGATTCATTACATGAGTAGAAACAGAATTATAAATCTATTATATTATTTGAGACGTGTTTGCACATAATCGATTTGAAATAAAGTAATTATACGTTTATTGTCTCATATAACACACCTATAACATTTTAAATACATCCTGCCATAAATATTGAACTTCTTTTTCGTTGTAAAATCGTTGATTGTCTATTGTGGTCTAATTATATTCTAATATACAATCCAAGGCTTTTCCTTAATCGGACATCAGATATTTCGTGTCTGTAAGGAGTTTATAATGTTATTTATAGGATCGCTTCAGGCCTACTAGTGCGTTACATAAAATAACTTTGATTCTTGCACCGTACCACGAATCACTGTGAGAAATTGTAATTAAGATAATTGGTAGACAATGATTTGACAAAACCGCTTTGAAAATTGACATTTTCAAGGCTATTGTTTTTTAGTTTTGGTGAAAATTAGATTAGATGACAGATATTAAAAAATACATATCGACAATATTGACGTTTTTTGTTTATTTCTTGGGTTTCTTGGGCGAAAGCGCTCGTTGGTCAAAATAATTTAAAAGTTAAACTAAACCTAAGGTTTTATTGATAATTTTATTTATAATTTTATCAAAATTTATTTACAATTTTATCAAGACAACTTATTTGAGAAGGGAATATGGATGTCTAGGCATTTACAACATTTATGATTTGTCATAGATTGGATTAGGTGATCACTCGTTGCTATCTGCTACTACTACCTACTATGTTAAATGCACAACATTTGAACATCTGAGCCGCGATTGTAAATATGTAAGAAAATGTGTATATTTGTGTGAAAATTCAAAGTATCTTCGTCGGTATGCCTGTAATAAATTAAACATGTTTAGAAAAAAAAAATAGGGAAATATCAACATTTTCTGCAGGCTTAAAGTATTAAGGGCGTACAAAATACTTGTCGAGTAAAAAAAAACATTTTTGCTTCTTGTTAGTAGCATAAAAAAAAAGTAATTTTGAATTCCCGAAAAAACTGTGATTGCGTTGGCCACGCCCCTAACACGTCACGATTCATGGTAATTTTGAACTTTGTTCCTAACCTTTAAAAATTTTATAGATATATTTTATAAGTCGAATTTTTTTGTGACATATTTTTAAAATATTTTTTTTAAAAGTTAGGTATGGAAATATTTCTCCACAATATCCATATTGATTTTGAAGATACAATTAATTATTCTAAATTTATTCTATATATTTTTATCGGTATTCGTAGTATGTGATATTTGCCTGTTGTAAACATACAGTTATTCTATTTTTCACACAGAAAACTTAATCGGGTTGTGGTCCTGTGGCTAGTGTCTCGGACTCACGGACCAAAGGTCCGTGGTTCAAATCCTACTCTACCCCACTTGATTCCCATTTTCTAATAGTCAGTTATTTACAACTCGTTGAAAATGGCCCTCAAAACTAAGTATTTGGGTAAATTATAAGAACGCAAATATTTCTTTTTCAAAAAATAAATTCGTATATAAAATAGAAGATAAATTTTAGCTCTCCATTAGAGTACGGGCCCCGTCACCCGTTGAGCAGTTCTAAAAATTACCAATCCACAATGAAGTCGCCGATGCCGACCAGTGTGTATGGAAGAAATGTATGGATTCGGAAAAACAAAGATGAAAAGTGTCGATATGTGATCTTTGAGGTACGATATGTGCGCAAATGTTGAGATCCGTAAATTTTGTGAGGTTATTGACAACAAAACAAGCATTTTCGATAAAATCGAGAAAAAAGCGCTGCGTTTGTTTGGACATGGAAATAGAATGGACAGCGAAAGAGCGGTTAAAAATATTTACGATGCGAATGTTGATGAATGCAGAAAATCGGGAAGACCGCGAAAGACATGCCATAACCAAATCCCAGAATGCATGAAGATGGTCATTTATTTATTAATATAAACGGCACATAGTGCTTTTTCTTACAAAATTACATACTAATTAATTTATTTATGTATTTATTATATATACGGCCTAAGCCAATTACAGTTACATATTCTTCTCTGTCGTTCCTCAGTTCTGAGGGCCGTGATCATTGGTACTCTCACCGGCCATTCCATTGACAAAGCGTCTCCACTCTTCACGGCTCTGCGCCCTCTCCACAGCTCAATATAGGGTCGCCCGTGAGGTTGTTTTCACCGGGTAGATCCATCGAGCTGCAGCTCTGCCTCTGCTTCTTCGTCCTGGCACACTGCCCGTGATTATTACTTTCTCAAGATTTTCTGGGTCACGTCAGGCTATGTGACCGAAGAACTGCAGCATACGTTGGCAGCATATGGCCGATAGGCGAACTTTTATGTTGAGTTCTTCCAGTATAGAGACATTTGTTATTCTGGCTGTCCGTGGTATTCTCAGTATTCGACGCCAACATCACACCTCGAAGGCATCTATTCTCTCCTGCTCACGTGCTTTACTTGTCCACGTTTCTGCGCCATACAATAATATTGAGAACACAAGCGTACGCACTATGAATATTTAAGTATTTTTCGATATACCCCGATCTTGCCAAATTTTGGTCAGTCGAGTGGTGGCATATTTTGCTATTAGGATACGTCTTTTAATTTCTAAAGTGCATGCACCACCCGCAGAGTCGGATGAGCCTAAATAAACAAAATTTTGAACTTTTTCAAGGTCTTGGAGTCTAGTTGATGGTTGTAGCATATTGGCTCTGTCAAATGTTAAATTACATATTAATTAATTTATTTATTATATATACGGCCTAAGCCAATTACAGAAAAATAATTTAAAATGATGGATCAAAGACAAACAAGGGCAATACAATAATGGTATACAATATATTCATAAAGACATAAAACTTCGCGCCAAACCATGCCAATCAAACTTCATCCCACACTGTTTTAGTCACGAAGCGATCTACAAAAAGCAGAAAGATCTATCACAAAGAATTCGTGTGACGAATGAACTAATCTACACATTCTGGACATTGGGGTATGTAAACAAAAGTTGCTCTTAGAAGATTTAATAAATAGCAGATTTTGACTTCTGGTGACATGGTTTGGAACATGAAAAGAAATTGATTGCATTTAATTTAATTATATATTAATTTCAACATAATGTGAAAATAAGTATTATGTTCCATAAATACCGTACAGCAGTTTTATGTAAAGAACATGCTTAGATATAGATTATTAAAAATAACATAATTGAAAAATTTAAATAATAAATGATTTAAACAATGTGTGCATGTAATATTTAAATTTAAAAAAACTTTTTTTTTTTAATAAAAACAAAAGTCTAAATAATGCAAAGAGCAATAAAATTCTTTTAAATCTCAGAAAAATTAAAAAATAATCTAATAAAGTATACACGTAAATACACAATGGTATACAAAAGTAAACATAGAAAGCACAATAATCTTACAAATGTAAATTACAGTTCGAAATGATTCAATATAGTTTATATTATAACTATATAACTTTACTTTATGTTAAAAATATCGTCGATTCAGAATAGCACTATTTATTTATTTATTTTATTAGGTAAACAAACAGTATGTATACAAATATTGCCAATTTCTTTGTATATTAGTGTAAGAAACTCATGCACATACCAAAAAAATTGTTTACACTTAATACAATAATTTAAATTATGTTCAATATAATAAATGTAAAAGTAACGAAATGAAAAAATATTTATATAAAAATAATAATAAAGTTAAATGTCTGCTTCTCTCAAAATTTCTATAATTTTTGACCTAAATTTACATATATTTATTATATAAATAAAACACGAGTGATACTTTAATCCACGAATTTGGAATATCCAGTGACCGGTTTCATCGCTTTCGCGACATCTTCGAAAGCGATGAAACCGGTCACTGGATATTCCAAATATGTGGATTAAAGTATCACTCGTGTTTTATTTATATAATAAATTATAATGAACTTCCATCAAGAATTTTCACTTACAAACTTAAATGTTTTAAATTTACATACATTGTCACAAAAAATATCAGCCTCTGTAAATATATTGTTATATTGGTCGCATATTCTAGGTAATGTAGATTGTTTAAAATAGTTTGTTGACGCGTTGTCAGTGTAAAACAAAATATTTTGTCTTGTCGGTCTAGATGGCACACGGAATGGAAGTCTTTCTAGTAGGTTTGGAGAATCAATTTTATTATTTATTAATTTGAATAAAAATAACTGGTCCAACATTATTCTTCGATTTTTAAGAGAGTTTATTCCATGGTACTGCATACTTTCAGCGTGATTAGAAAAGTTAATGTTTAACCGGTAGTCGACCTGCTTAAAAAAAATTGTTGGACCTTTTCTAGTCTATTAATACTTACATTATAGTAAGGTGACCAAATAGGAGTACAGTATTCTACCTGGGGACGAATTATGTGAGTATACTGTTCGCGAATTGTTGCAACTAAACGAAGGTGCTTGACAAGTCATTCGTCCAGTACCTTGAATGTCAAACATGTCAAAAGTCGGAATAATCGGTATGCGCTTGTTTTCTATTTTGAACATCCGCTTTTCGGAAATGAATCAATATATTTCTTTTTTATGATTTTGAGAAATTTATTTATGTACAAACATAAGTTTATTATACAATATTTGAGACATAAGTCCCAACTCCATGGAAATAAAAGTCCGGTGTTGAGATGGGACTAGCAATTAGTTAACACAGACACGTCAGTATATCACCACTCAGAAACATAAAATATATATTTTTTTTAAAATAAATATAAATACATGTTTATATATAAGGCACATCAATATGCTAAACAGTAAACTCAAACATTCCGAAAATCATCAAGGAGTTTCCTACTCAAATCCCTCCCACTAAGGAAAATCCAGTCCTTAACTACTTTTTTAAAACATTTAAGTTTGTAAGTGAAAATTCTTGATGGAAGTTCATTGTAATTTATTATATAAATAAAACACGAGTGATACTTTAATCCACAAATTTGGAATATCCAGTGACCGGTTTCATCGCTTGCCCAGTCTCGAAGATGTCGCGAAAGCGATGAAACCGGTCACTGGATATTCCAAATTTGTGGATTAAAGTATCACTCGTGTTTTATTTATATAATAAACTTAACTACTTTCTTGAAAATAGTTTTTGTCCTTGAGAGCTTAAAACTCTCTTCCAAAATATTGAACATTCTCGGTGCGATAAATGAGAGATGTCTCTGAACAAAAGTCGTACGGGTTTTGGGTATGACATAATTCATGCTCTGGGAAAACCTCGTACGGACATTTTGCTGAGACCTTTCCTTATTGTTCGACCAAATTGCTTTTGCGATTTCTCAAAATCAGTTTGACAGGCGCCGTGGCGCAGTTGGTTAGACAGCCAACTGTGAAACGGGCGCCGCGGGTTCGATTCCCGCCAGTTGCAAGAAAAAAATCCAAGAAATATTTTTTTCTCAATTGGTCTGTGTGATGTGGTATATTTTTCATTACCTCCTTCCATATCCCCTCTATCCCACGTGCTGACAAGCCTCAAAATAGAGGCTTGGCAGGTTATTCCTTAAAAAAAATTTTTTTAAATATTGATATCGTATTTAATTTTTAAAACCTTCTTATACAAAAAACAGGTGCATTATTAGGCTGGCATCTTCTTCACTCATTTCAGTTCTCACATTTATCTTCTTTAACGTGGAAGTTCAGGGCTACAGGAAATTGGATATGGAACGAAGTTTCTTGAAAATGAATGATTTAAAAAAAAAATAATTACGAACTTTGAACGACGTCACTAGTTCTTCCGAATCAACCAATTATAGTGTTGTGATAGATTTCCGGTTTACGGAAAGCCAATTCACCAATCCGCAGAACTCAGAACTTAAAAAAAAAAAAAAACCACTGAATTTCCTCATTTTATTTAGGTACGCAGATACTCTCAGCGGGGTCGATCTTCAAAAATAGATTACAGGTGACTTTCGTGATGCAAAATGTGGCGCCTTTTTATATGATGTTTTAGAACCTACTTCATTATTTGTAATGTGGTATCTCCCCAGCATTATTCTGTTCCTAGGACCACCTCTCAAAGGTTTCTAGACTATGCTTCTCTCTTTCACTAATTATTGTAGAAAAAAAAACTATGCTTATGAGTTCGTGTGGCTCGTAAAAAAATCTTAAACAAGTACTGCTTAGTACTTACATTTGTACGTATCATTATAGATAAGTTGGTACTTAAACCTACTTTCTTTTTACTTAGTTAGCATAATGGCTGTCAATTTTTCGATTGGATTCGCAATTGATTTAAATAAATTTCATGGTTGTACTATTGAATATCGTTTTAAAAACCAAGTATTGTAATATTGTTCCGGTCAAATATACCTGAGCCCCTTTCATATTAAAATGAATAATATCGTCGATCGGCGTGCGTTACCGCCAATTTACAAAATTAACTTTTTCCATGAGGCAGAAAAACCTGCTCTTAAAATCAAATCAAATATTATAAAAAAACAAACTTTGTTATTTGGGTATAGTAAAAATCAACATGTTTTACAAAGAGTATCTGTAATCAAGGATCTGGGTATTGTATTTGATCAACATTTATTGTCATTTATACCTCATATTAATGAGATTGCTAATAGAGCAATGAAATCATTAGGATATATTTTAAAAACGATTGAAGATTTAAAATCAGTAGGTATGTAGGAATTCGGTTGTTGATGATTGGAGCTCCTACCCCAGTTAGAAATTTACAGAAAAGACACGAGGTTGCTGTTCGATGTTTATTTATTACATGGCGAATAAATAATGAATTGTGTCGGACGAGTGTTACGGCGATTATAAGTTGAAGTAACTGCACTTGAACTACATGCTGGAACCGAGTGACTTCGTCGAGCTGGACTGACTGACTGAACTGAACTTGTTGGGATGACTGACTGGCTTTGCGTCCTGTGGTCTCTTTATAGACCACGATCCTTTGAAGTTCATTTCTTCATGGCAGGGACTATTTTTATGTGCTGCAGAACGATGCTCCCGATGTATGTGCAGTACTGTTAGAGTTGCATTAAATGTTGTATTGGATTCTATAGAAAATGATGACATTGCTTTCTTCGGTCATCAAACTATTTCAAGTGAAACGTTTTAGCACGTGTGTGTGATCGATTATGGACTATCAATCCTACAGGTATTATATTTCAAGACTGTGTATGTAGTATCACTTATCAGGAGCATACTTGAATACAATTCAAGTATCCGGAGCCCATTTTACGGAGTGCAGGGGAAATTTTCTCGCTTTATCAATTACAAGCTGTATATTCCTTTTGAATTTTTAAACTATGACTTTTTAATGAATACACTTGATTTGGAATGTTTATCCAGAAGACGGAAACTGAGTGATTTAATGTTTCTCTTTAAGATAATAAAAGGCAGGTTGGACTCTCGTCTCCTGGCTTGCTAAATATGATTCGATTCTGAATACCTATTAGGACTATTAGGCATAATGTGTCATTTTGTGTTTTAATTTTTGCAACAAATTATGCTATTAATTCATTTTTTCCAAGATTACACGGTCTAGGGAATCAGATCAGTTGTATCGACATTTTTCACATTAGCCAAATCACGTTGTAACTTGCTATTAAAGAAATAATTTAGGATTCTGACTGCTGTTCTAAATTTGTAAAAAGAGAAAAAGAAATGAATAAATAAATACACGTTAAATATATATATATATATATATATATATATATGTATATACATGTGACTAGATTTTAGATTTTAGATTTTGGATTTTCATCGTTTTGCTAAATTTTTTTATACTTATTTTTTTTTAATGGTTTGTTTTTTTTGTTGTTGAGAACCCCTTGGTTGGAATAGCTCGTGAAGAGATCACTCTGTTAGCGTGTATTTAGTTCGTAAATACGCGTTAAAAATGCGTTTTATACGCGCGCTTTTGCATTCAGCGTTCAGAATACCACCCCTGAGTTCTTAGCACGAGACAGTTTGTATTATACCTAGAGCATTCAATCAAAAATACCAACAAATTAAAAATTTATGCTTTTTGCTATTTCTAATTTATTGCGTTATCTTTTTTTTTACATAAGAATCGCATGGTATTATAATAAAGCACAATGTATAAAACAACTATGTTATATGTTTAAATATATTGTTTTCGTATTAGTTCGTAATTTTGTAATAGAAGACTGCTGTGTTTAATGTTTTATGCTTTTGTTTATAAAAGGCATTTGTGCCGTGTGCACTGATAAAATGAAATTTTAAAAGTACTACCCCAATCCCCAGTATTATTTTTCTTCAGAAAACTCGCTTCCAATTGATCCTACGTCCTACGCATATCGTATGGTTCAGGAACATCCAATAAGAGTTATAAATTTTACAATACGAAAATTTCATTTTTGTCAAAATTATAGATTGGCGGCATAGAATTAAGAATAGTCCAGAAGGAGCGTAGAATCATATTTGAATACATCGGACTGTGTCCAATAATCCCCTCACTATGCCCCACTTTTGCCGCGCGCATTCGTGATGTCGCCGCGTAATGGGAAAAAAAAAATCATAACACAAATGTAAGGTAAAAAAAAAGCAATCTGTTAATTTCTCTTAAATTTTATTGTGCACGCGTAAATATTGATTGACACAACAGAGTAGATAAGTAAAGGGTCATTTAATATAAGTAATTGAATTAATGAATTTTAAACTTAAAATATTAGAAAAATTTTATTTGACATAAAACGGATATTTTTATATCATGTTAAATAATATTTGATGTTTTTAAGAAAATGTCGGTCAAATGTCCACCACAGAGTTGTTTAATTCGAGGTCCAATTTTCATTAGTTCTCTTATTAGATGAGTAAAGTAAGGTAAAAAAATTTACCCACCCTGGCAGCACTAACGAAATATTCATTTTGTTTCTTCGACAATCTGACAGATGGAAAAATAATTCAATTTTTAAGTAATTCATTTGCTACTTACACATTCATTTGCTAAGTACACATGATATGTGATCCTATCCTGTTTCTTGAAGATCCTAGCAGTATTTAAAAAAAAAACACAACATGACATAGTTGAATTCAAATCAGGAGTTGCGTACTGAGCGACGTCTACAAAGAAAATAATGGGTCAAAACGTAAACTTACTCATTTATGAGTAGTTTAGTCGCCTTCTGTTTGATGTGCGTATGCGGTTTTCGGACTATTCTTAATGAGGAAGTTCAGTGGTTTTTTTTAAATTTTTTATTTGTTAATAGACTGTTAAACTAAGTAAAACATTATTTAAAAAAAAAATTATATATCGTATAATCGGCGCTACGATTTTTCAAAGTTTTGTATTTCTGAAATAACTCCGCGTGTAACGTCAGAGGTTCATTTCCGCTTATTCTCATTTAGTTCTTCCCATTGGTCCAGAAGCGACAAGCAGACCGGAAATCTTCCATAGCTCTCAGATCATAGGTTGATTCACATGAACCAGTGACGTCATTAAAAATAGTGCGTTTTTATCAAAATATTTTTTATTATTTTTTCTGTACATTTTCAAGAAACTTTGATGTACAATTTAATGCTCTAATTTTTACCCCGCGTAAGAAAAAAAATTTTGTATCCAATTTCCCGTAGGGCTGAAGTTCCTCATTCTATGATTGGGCGGTACGGCACGCCGACCGACGATATAATAAGATAAATTTGACAAAATGGCTTTCCCCTTCATTTTCAAACGATAAAACTTCTGATGGTGTATTTATTGTTTATGTTCAGTCATTTTATTCGTATTATCTTTGATAATACTTTCTTTTTAATTCATTATTAGAACGGAGTGTTCAAAATGCGAATGATTGATGCGCGAATCATCCTCCCAATGGCGGATATCAATTTGGTTTATGTTCAATCTACATCTTCCCGCTGTCAAACTTATGCTTTACGCTGATTAATGCCTCGCTTTTCCGGATTTTAATTATCATTCGAACAAGCCCACGGCATTTCATAATCTCGATTATCTTCCTCAGGTCCAATGGGACGAGTTATTCAAATAAGGCCCTTGGACGCGTGTGATTTATCATAGTGAACTATCGAGAGGGACACGGCAGAGTTATAGAGAAATTCATTTCAATTAATGTTATATTAGATTCAAACTCTTACGTTTGACAGGTTAAGCAGTTAGTTTAAAAAATAACTAAGTTATTACCGACTCTTTGAACCGACGCGCTGTTAAAATACATTATCATTACGCGTGGCCAATCAAGTTTATTAAAATTTTACTGAGAAACGAGATATCGTAACCTACGTTAAGTTTTTATGAAGTAGTTTAACTATTATTATCTTGGCATGCTAGAAAACGTAGCCATAGGTTAGTGAACACTGTAAAATATACATTTTTATCTCGTTTACAGCAAAAGTAAACCCATTTTCCTAATCGTTATGCTCACAAATTAGTTAATCAGTTACAATTAGGAAGGAATGCAGACCTTGAGTGTTCATAAAATTACGCAGGTACCCACATAAACGCTTTTCTGCCCGGGCGGATAAAATGGGAACTAACATAGCTACCGTGTAATTTATTTAGCTGTTTATTCGAATTATCTACAGCAGCGACACCTTTACCCGAACAAGTAAGTTTGTATACCTGTACACGACCATTTGTGTCGGCTAAATTTATTCAAAATCTCAGCACCGCACGCACTAAAGCGAAACGAAATTAGGGGTAATTATTGTATTAAATCGAGTAGGTACTTGCGTACTTGTAATTCTAGGCTTAGGTTTCTATTTAATTTTCGCAGTGGCAACACGCAAGCCTTGGCGCGCTGTCAAAAAATATGAAAAGTTGAAAAGAAAGATGGCGCCGATAATTATAATGATTCTTTTGGTTGTGTCATGATAGATTGTGTGTAGCCGAGGGAAATTTCGACATGTTCTAGAGAAATGAACTATTTGTCTTTGCGAGTCGCGTAGTTTTCGCTTGTCAGTTTTAACGACCGAATTTGTGTAGCACTTTACATTATGTAGGTAGCAGCAGTAAGTTTGAGTCATTAAAATATTTAAGGTCATTCACGTCGAGACCTTTAATAACTTTTATGAGATTTTTCACATGTGGAGCATATCGATTATATTTTTTTAAAAATAAACATTTGACGAAAAAAAATTGTACGTTTTAGGAAACACAATTTAAAGGAAAGGGATTTAACGCTGTTTTTAGCAACGAATTAATAAAAAAAATCGCTTCATATCATATCTATATGACTTTATACTATTTTTTATTTTTAATAAAATAAATATTTGCGTTCTTATAATTTAGCCAAATCTTTCATTTTGAGGGCCATTTTCAACGAGTTGTAAATAACTCACTATTAGAAAAACAAATCAAGTTGGGGTAGAGTGGGATTCGAACTACAGACCTTTGGTCCGCGAGTCCGAGATACTAGCCACAGGACCACAACCCTATTTTAAATTGACATATTAATACATAGACGCGCCATATAGAGTTAGATATTTTGAAATGTGGTTACACGAAAACGTACCCATAGTTACTGAGTTTGTTTATTTATACAAGGGCTACATTCAACGACCATGCATATGCTACCATAAATTGTAGGATGCTCATTTTTGGTGTATAAAAAAGTTTATATTTTTACATTTTTTTATTATTATTATTATTATGGATAACTTATAAAGCGCCATTTTCGTAACAAAATACCTCAAGGGCGCTTTACATAGTGATTCTTTTAAATTTGTAATTTAATTAAAATAATTTATTTTGTTGTCACATGCTACGGATTTATTCAAATGATTTAAAGAACAAGTGGGTTTTAAGTTTTTTCCGAAACATCACTTCACTTTCACAGCCTCGCACCTCTGCTGGGAGAGCATTCCATGCCATAGGGCCTGCGACCGCAAATGCGCGTTCACTAAATTTAGTGCGCTGTTTGCGTAGAGGTATAATAACTTTTCCTCTCGTCGTAGACGTAGCTGATCTAAGCGTTAGACGCCTGTCAGCTAGTTCATCTGGAATGCATAGTTCCCTTAGATATTCCGGAGCAGAGTTGTGCAGTGACTTACACATAAGCCAACAGAGTTTGTATTCGACCCTCTGTGGAAAACGTAGCCAGTGTAGTTCCCGAAGTAGTGGAGTGATATGACTGAACTTAGAGATTCCGAAAATAAGTCTCGCTGTGGCATTCAATACAGATTGTAGGCGAGTCATTTTGTTCATTCGTAGACCTGCATAGATACCATTACAATAATCGACTCTAGACACTACAAATGCATTTATTAATTGACGGGCGGCATCAACCGGCAAATTTTTGCGTATGCATTTAATTTGTCTCAGCTGGTAAAAGCATGAACTTATCGTTCTACTAATTTGAGCGTCAAGAGAAAGGTCAGAATTAAGTAAAACTCCCAGTAGTTTAACGGTGGGTAAAGCGGTACTCCCTACATTGGGTAGAGCCGTATCCTGGATCAAATTCTGTCGTCTGGCTGAAGCGACCTATAGTTGTTCAGTTTTTGATGGGTTTAATGTTTAATGTTTTGTCTGTTTTCAGCCATCCAGTTTCCTATTTTCTCGATGCATCCATCAATTAAATTGACAAGCACACTTCTCTCGCCTGGTTTGTAATAAAAAAAAACTTTAGTATCATCTGCGTAGCAGTGAGACCACAATCCACATTCTTTGATAATGTTCTCTATATCTTTAGTGTAAAGGAGATAGAGGAGTGGTCCGAGTACTGACCCTTGAGGCACTCTTGTAGACACCCGAAAGTTGGTTGACTTTTACCCTGGAACACAACTGCAACTCAACTGCAAATCAACATTCGTTTTTGGTGAATCCCAATCAGATTATTTCCTTAAGTTCTTTATAATCTTAACCCTCACTGGATTTTGGGCAGTGCAAAAATCATTTTAACTGACATTTCTTGTATTTCAAAAACGTATTCCAATCAGCGCAGCCCTGTAAGTGAGAAGAGCTTATCAATTGCGCCGCTAGGCGTAGTTTGACGTTTAAAAGAAACAATATTTATATTAGAATATTAATTGTTTTAAGCGCTCATGAACAAATATTTACCAACGAAAAGTTACACAATGTTTATCTGAAAGGTTTTTACACACTTTCATGATACAAGCAAGCATTTTGGTTTCGATTCTAAACGTCACGCCTGGCTAGCGGTCGAAGAACGACTAAATTCGCGTTGGGTATGACTGAGCGTTTGGGCATGATTTAAGTGTCATCATTTTTTAGGGCTCAAGGCATGTGCGTATTAATATGCCAATGATTAACTCAATAAGTTCGTGCACACAAACAGTGTGCCTTCATTGAAAATAAACTACGCTAATATTAACAAACAAATCTCCATTTCAGTTTGAATATTTGTTTTCCTTTCCATTTTCAATCATGATTCACCTGTCGCTTTTAAATTAACATGCATTTGACTTAAGTGAAAAAACTGGAAAATCAAGTAGGCAAATTAAGTAGAAATGGGGTAATGAGGTTGATTTTCTAAATAAAGTATTCTATTAACGACCTTGAAATACCGGAAAATCAATAAAAATATCGTTTTTAGACAAACTAAACATATCCAATATCCAGTATATAATTTGCTTTTTAAATTCACTTTCAAGTTTTATGGCTGCCATGCTAATAGATTAGTGCCATAGGCCAAAGGCCATAGGCAATAACGCATCCCCGTCAAGCGTCTGTATTATGAAGAATTCAACATATTGTTGCGAACTCCTGAATCTCAATAGCCAATCTTCTATATCTATAATTCCACTCGTCCATGCGCTTTGTAGCTGCACGATGATTGGTTATCTAGCTTTCATATATCAACTTTAAAATACCTAAATTTTGTAAATGGGGTCTAGAATTCCAATCGTCTATACGCTTAGTAGCTGCAAGACGTGTTGTAATCTTACTCCTTTTTATTACTCATGTTATTATTTTTTCAAATATTATTAATACAATTAACTTATTTGTCAATTTTTAAAATTTGTAAATGGGGGCAAAATTTCTAACTGTCTATGCGCTCTGTAGCTGCAAGACGTCCTGTGATCTAGCTCCTATCTGTTATAATTTTTTATTAGTCTTAATCGAAAACGAGGAACTAGAATCCCAACCGTCCATGCGCTCTGTAGCTGCAAGACGTACTGGGATATTTATTAATTGTACAGCGCCCTTGAGGTGATTTTCACAAAAATGGCGCTATATAAATTATCCAACTATATATATATAAATATATATATATATATATCTATCTATCTATCTTATATATATATATACAAATGAATCGCCGTGTTGTGTCTCGCAAAAACTCGAAAATGGCTTGACAAATTTACGTGCGGTTTTTTGCAAAATTTTCTAATTCACGTACTCATGGTTTACAAACATTAACATCTTCAATATATTGAGTATAAAAAAGTAAGAAGCAAATATGTGTTTTCATCGATTTTCCAGGGTTGCATACGACTGAAATGCATATTCCAAAAAATTTGGAGAATGTAATTTTTTTGTAAATTAATTTTTTTTGTTATTTTAACGTTTACAAACATCAATTATTTTCAATGAATACGGAATTGATTCATTTCCTAACAATTTCTACATGTTAAAATATTTTTAATGGATTTTTAGAAACGCTTAAAAAAATTTAACCGACTTCGAGACATTTTTGAAAAACGGATTTTTACCCAGAATGCTTCACTGCCGGTAAGAAGCGTAGAGTTTGACATTTGCAAAAAGAATTCTTTATTTGAAAAATTATTATTTCATATTTTGTATTTCAACCACAAACAAGTACCAAGGTACCTACCAATTTAATTAAATCCAATATTTGAATATTAAAAATGTTTAGTTTTGGAATTCAATCATAAACAAGAACTTAGGTACCTACATATCAATGTTTTTGCATGCTTTCACGATACAGTCATTTTTCTTTTATTATTATTTATTTATGTATTTATTGACGGACTTAAACAGTCCATTCCAACAATGGTAAACACATTTTCTTATACTAAATACAGGTACAAATGAAATAAAATACAACGAAATAAAATTTAAGCTAGGACAAAAAAAAATTACAACCTCAAGACAAAATCTGGTCTTTCTTAGTTCTTTCTTTTCTTTTGGTTTTGAATTAAATGTCAAGGTCACGTCCAAACACGGCTGATGATTCGATTAAAGAACGACTAAATTCGCGTTGGGCATGGGTTGAGTGCCATAATTTTAGAGAGCTCAGGGTAAATAGCGCTCTGATTTTTAAAAATCAACACATATTCCTGTATTTTCTCCATGGATTATGGTACTAGAGTAGTGATTTTTGCATGATTTTGATTTGAGCCCAACGAGGCCTCTAGTTTTAAAAAGTCCGAAATAAATAACGTGTGTAATTAATTACGAAAAACATGTTTGTTCAACCAGCTAATAGCAGGCAAGCTAACGTTCGGGCAGGACAACGTCTGTCGGGTCCGCTTGTTATATATATAATTTTTCTGTACGTGTGATGTCACTGAACTCCTCTTAAACGGCTTAACCGATTTACGTGCAGTTTTCATCGAAACGTAGATCTTTGCGCTGCGCGTGGTCGTATATATTAAAATTTACAATCGAATCTGTAAAAAAAAAGTTAAAAGCATAAAGTTTTTTTTCATCGACCTACCGGGGTTGCTTCGACGAGAATGCACATACAAAAAAATGAAAATTTTTTGTTCGTAAAAAAGTTTGTTTTTGAATGTTTACAAACAACATTAGCTTTTTATGGATCTCAATTAGATTATTTTTTTACACTCCTTATAAATTTTTCCCATTTAATTATTTTTTACTGGATTTTTGGTAATACTAAAATAATATTAACTGACATTCAATACATTTTTGAAAATCGCATTCATGAATAAAGTGCACCCCTGTTGGTGAGAAGAGCCGAGCTTGACATTTGCAAAAAGAATTCTATATTTGAAAATGAATTACTTTTAGTTTTGGAATTCATTCGTAAACAAGTACCTAGATACCTACCTGCTTATCAATGAAAAGTCTTTTTCCAAGGTAATAGCAGACAAGCCAACGTTCTGGCAGGACAACGTCTATCGGGTCCGCTAGTACAATATACAATACTGTTTTGTCCCGAGACTCTACCATTATCCACGTGTAAACAGCGATTTGTCCCAAGACATTGCCACCGAGATAGACGGGCAGGCTATCTCCGCGGAATGGCTGCATTGTCGTCGTGTTAACACGCACGGACAGGACCTTATGACAATAGCGATTTGTTGGAGGGTCGCTCCCGCATATTTTTTTGCCGAAAATGGAGGCATAAAAAAAACATTTTAATTATTTTGTTCATTCTTTAACTCTTTAAACACTGGTAAACAGATATTTTGCGTGCCGAGATGAAACATTGTATTACCACAAGCAAAATATGTAATATTCTAAAGTTCAGATATTTGAAAAATAAATCATGGATACATACCGCTCAATAATTTCACTTTCATAATTTATAAAAGTAAACATATAATTTAGCCCTATTATACCAAAATACGCTGACCTCGTGGTGTAATGGTCAGCGCGTTTGCCTACCATGCTAGAGGTCTCGGGTTCGATTCCCTACGTCGTTGATATGAAATATTTATGTAAAAGAGTGTTTTCACAGAGAAATATTTCATGGTCCCTAGACTGCTAGACTAGTACCTGAAGCGTTAGACTGATCATCTTACCTTCATGTAATAAATAAGATACGCTGCAATTGGTATACCAACGCAGTGCCCAATGCACTATTAGGAGCGGAAAGGGAATGATGATGATACCAAAATAAATTTAAAATCATTAATACGCTGGTCATCTTACACTCGTGCATCCCCCATCATTGTCAATAACCGACTGAATCTATTTTACATAGACACCGGCCACTGAACAGCGTCTCTGTCTTCTTTGTTATGAGTTCTATCTTCGTGCTCTCTCTCTCATACAGATTCATTGCTGTATTGGGGTCACATTCATTCTTCGCGTATCAAGGATAAATATTTTTTGTACTCAAATCCAGCATAGTTTTACAAATTTTACTTTCCAAATCCGGTGTGAAAATGTCCGTTTGAAGATTATTAAAATATGACTTTGTCATTAAAAAAAAATAAGAGAGACATATCAAGTGTTGTATTGTATGTGGACTAGTGCGACATCACAGCCACACAAAAGCTAACAATTCCAATATATATATTGGTATAAAATAAATAATATTTTTCGTGAATGTCCCAGCGTTCGTCCTGCTTGGTCAAGGCTGTTCACGGAGATGGGACAAGACAATATATTGTCATATCTATTGTATTGTCCACATGCAAACAGCACTTTATTAAGTGGATGCATGGTATGACTCTTCTTCATAAAAACGTATGCCCGTATTTTCTTCCCGGATTATGGAATTGGAACGATGATTTGTTTACCCCTGATCAGTGTTGCCAACCTCCATCAAGCGAAAATCTCTAGAATTATTATCCCCTTCAAAGGCTGTATACACGGAGGGGGGGTGGCCAGAGTTGTTAACCTCTGGATTTATGGTACAATTGTTCGAAATTTCATACACAAAAAGTGCAAGTAGATTAATAAAATAAATAATTATAAAAGAAAATGTTTTGTCATTACAGGAAGAATTGGATCTCACTGCTCTTAACAAGGCAGCCATGTTGGCTCTTCCGGGGGCCAAAAAGTGGCAGATCTACTGCAGCCGAAGGCCTGCGGGCTCTACGCCCCTCGGAGATGACACCCCCCGAGCCCCCGATGATTACGTCCTCATCCTCAGGCAAATTTATAATGTGAGAAAACTAGTCACATATTTTTTTTTTTGCAAATAATTATTTATGTTTTGATAATTTATGCAAATATTTAAATTTCAAATTTTATTTCAACTTTAGAAATCCTACAAAGCCAAACATTTTTAACAAAGAGTTCAATCAGGAAATGAACATAACCTAACCCAAGTAGGTGTACTAAATTTTAGTCTGCATTCTTATCCAAGACTGTTATAATTATTGGATTTCAGACTCTAGCGGCATGCGAAACCATTCCAGAGGAAGAACTAGAACAACGCATATCTCAAACAGAAGGTCTGAAGACAGCCTTGCGTACCGCAGCTCACTCCTTTGTGCTGCAGTTCATGGAGCTCGAAGGACTTCCCGCTTTACTTGATGTACTGGGCAGGCTCGACTGTTTGACAGGACGCACCGCGCTGCATACAGGGCTCATAGGATGCCTGAAGGCACTCATGAACAACTCGGTAAGTTGGAAGCGCAGAATTTATTAATCATCTCAAAATAGCATTAGAAAATGTCACAATACATGAAAATTTTAATGCAATAATTTAGATGAAAGTATTTTAAGATGTATATTTTTCTTTTTACCAGAA
Source organism: Micrasema longulum (assembly GCF_059751315.1). Lineage (NCBI taxonomy): Eukaryota > Metazoa > Arthropoda > Insecta > Trichoptera > Brachycentridae > Micrasema > Micrasema longulum. The sequence goes on from NW_028279000.1 coordinate 51,990, forward strand.
TGGACGTGCTCATGTGTTGGCTCACCCGACTGGTATCAATATCATCGCCCAATCCCTGAACACTGACAACATCAAGACTAAGATAGCAGCTCTGGAGATACTTGGAGCTGTTTGCCTAGTTCCCGGAGGACATAAAAAGGTAACAATATTACATTATTGAGTTAGTTAACAAAGTAAGGTGGCGTGCTTAAAATCTAGAAAAAATCTTTGAAAGCAATTACAAATAAGACTTAAAGATTTTTGCTAATCTTGATCAGAGTGACCAATCATACTTGAACTGATGAGCAAAAAACCTTTAAAATGAATGTTTCACGTCCGCCCTACCAAGAATCGAACCCAGGACCACAAGAATGGTAGACGAACGGGTCAACTACTACACAAGGAGGTAGACTTACCTCCACTCTATTGTCTTATTCAGGATTTTTACCCAAATAGCTAAATCATTTTGAAAACGAAATTCCATAAAAGTTGACCAAAGTTGTTCCAAAGGATAAATTAAAATTTCATAAAGACCAAAAAATGGAACTAGCAGAGTACTATTTATTTATTAATTCAGCTTTTACCATGTGGAATGGAATTGTAAATATTAAATAAATAAGTTTACATTGCATGTTTATATTGTAAAGCAGATTTTAAGTTGTTTAAAAATTTTAGGTGATTATTCATAAGATAATGTTTTTGTTAACTAAATTTCAAAGTTGACATGCAAAACATATTAAATGCTTACTTTTATTTTAATTCAAGGTTTTGGAGGCAATGCTTCATTATCAGAAGTATGCCTACGAGAGGACCAGGTTTCAGGGAATTGTCAATGATCTTGACCGTTCCACCGGGGTATACAGAGATGAGGTGAATCTGAAAACAGCCATCATGTCCTTCACCAACGCTGTCCTCAACTACGGGCCGGGAGTGGAGAGTTTGGAGTTCCGACTTCACTTGAGATACGAGTTCCTCATGCTCGGAATTCAACCAGGTAAAAATATTTACATCTATAAGGAATGGTTAGATCCAACAAAGTTAGGTTAGGTTTTATCTTTTCGACAAAATAGGTAAAACAAGTTGCTATAAATACCTGTTCAGCATCCTTTACGATACGATCGGTACAACCAAATTATCTCTGGCGCGTTTTCAAATTTTAAAAATAGTTACTAGTATTTGTGATATTATTTTTTGCTATTATTTTAATTAAATTCTAGTAGGGTAGGCACTGCTTATGTCCCTTTATGGAACGCACGCCACTGGGTGGCACTAAATAATTATAGCTCACTAGAAAGTTTTCATACATGGCACCTGCTTTTCATAGCTCTTTTTGAAAAAAAAAATTGCATCAAAACTTTGTAAAGTATTCTAATTCTTTCCCAATCCAAGTGATAGTAAGTTGCAACTTATTAGCGTTATGAGGACGTAGATTATGCACTCCGTAATGTTTATTGGTTTTAAAAAAATATTAATTTGATATTAATGCACTAATCAATTAAAAACATCATTTATTTACAGTGATTGACAAGCTACGACTACACGAAAACGAAACTCTGAATCGTCACATCGACTTCTTTGAAATGGTTCGCACCGAGGATGAGAGAGAATTGGCAAGAAGGTACGACAAGCCTCACGTAGACACAAAGAGCGCCGGGGCCATGTTCGATCTCATCAGGAGGAAGTTGTCACACACGGCAGCCTATCCTCACTTACTGTCTCTTTTGGAGCATTGTTTACTACTACCATGTAAGTGTGAAAAATTCATTACTATTGTGGCACGAAAAAAATGACGATGTACGAAGCTTATGTTAAAAATGAATTTTAGGCTGATCATTTTATTTGAATGTAACGGAAAAACTTTAAATCTGCTGCGTTTGGTATACCAATTCTGTGCCTTATGCAGCACTGGGTGAAGATAGGGAAATGACGAATTAGTTTGTTGTAATTATTATAAAAATATAGCAAAATAATCAATGGTATTGTTGTTATCACTAGAGTCCTTACAGGGCACTGCAGATTGAATAAACACCTTGCCAGAATGAAACTTTCTGAAACTTTTAGATGTAAGTACTGCAGTGCAGATGATGAAAAAAGTGATAGTTTATATTACAAAATAAGCCGCATCCTTAGGGGGGGCACTGATTGAACCTGAGGATGTAAGAGCGCTCGCTGCCTACCTAATAGTCCGATACTTTAAGGATTTGCACTTGAATGGGGAGATTTAGTAAAATGAGAACATTTACCCTTCACTCAGTAGCCAGGCTCCTTAAAGTCCTGGGCTTGGAGGGTGAGAATTAATTTACGAGGACCCGTTATAATAAATATACACAGATTGCAGTACCTTCAGAAGCTTACATAGCACGACCCCCATTATTCAGAATGGAAATAAGATAATTGTGGCATATCGTCGGTGATACTGTACATTATAAAGAAAACGAAATTTGTCCTGATAAACTATTAAATAATATATTGTCACCAGGTGCTCAGACATTAGTTTGAATTAATTATCAAATGAAAGAGCACAGACTAATACTGTATACGTATAAAATAATTAACATTTATTATTTTGTTTTTGATGCTTTGAAAAATATTATTAAGAAGATGGAAAAGAAAAAACGGATAAAAAACCAGATAAAATGATTTTAATCAGCCAAAAATACCGCTGGAGTATCCGCAAAACTATCATTACTTATAATAAAAATAGCAATAATCAAAAACTAATGGCTCGTAGTTCCTGTAGCAAATTTATTTAAGTGAAACATTTTAATGAAAAAAACAGGTTACTCGGTTTTGCAGTAATCACCGAAGTTATGATATATACGTAGAAAAGATATATAAAAAGATATATATATATAAAAGATACCCCTTATGACTGCGCAAGAATGAAAAAAAAATCCTGCTTTGTGTAACCATCCCAGTAATAATCCGTTTCATTATTTTCACCTTTGCATTGATAAATTTCGCAAAACATTTAATTTCCACATAAGTAGAATTTCATCGAAATGGTCCGGCTAGGTAAATAACAACGAATAACTCTGGTTCCAAAAAAGATATCAAAACAAATTACACACCGTTAGAAAGCCCATACTTTAGATATGTTTTTGAAAAACCAGAAGTCTTCCATCACTTTTAGTTTTTTTTAAATGCAACGCGAAGTTGAGCTTCAAATTTTTTAAAACTATTTTTTTATGTTTGTGAGTCCATAACTTTGTTTCTACCAATACCATGAAACAAATATTAATTTTAAAAGGACCTATCAGCCATTACGATTTTAATAAAAATATTTAAAAAATCAGATCTGCCCACGAAAAAAAGTTATAGGAGCTAAAGGTATGAAAGTTACGAAATTCCAAATTTAAAAAAAAATAATCATATAAAAAAAATCTTGGGGCCTAGGTCAAATCTTTGGGGCTAAGTAGGTAGCAAATGACCCCACCTACTCCCCATTTTCGTATGTTCAACGTTCTGCCGAACACCCTGTGTAATACATTTTGAATTTATACTATTTGCAAAAATTGTTTACAAAATTTATTTAAGTCCTCTTCACGAGGTATACAAAACCAGTAAATTGAGAAGTACATTTTTAAAAAAGCTTCACCTTATTATTACTAATCATTAATGGTATGCATATGTATATTTTCAGTGGAGTACAATCCGCACGCACAGCATTGGCTTCTACTCGATCGAATCGTCCAACAAATCATCCTTCAGTCCACCACCAACGCTTCTAACTCCACCAGTTCCCAGGAAAATCTCAACGACAAGTCTTCCACCTTGTCCATCGACCAGTCGGAGAAGGGTAACGGCTCCATCAACAGCAACGGGAAGATAATTAATCCAGATGTGACCCCGATTGATATAAACGTTGCAGACATAGTCCATCTACTGGCCAAAGAAGAGGAACTTGTGGCCGCGAGGACTAAAGCAGAAACTATGGAGAAAGAAAACACAGAAATCAATGAAAAGCTCGCACAAAAGGTGAGATTTTTCCCCAAAATGAATAAGTCAATTATATGACAGGTGCCGTGGAGCAGTTGGTTAGATGATCAACTGTGAAAATGGCGTCCCCGCCAGTTACAAAAAAAATCTAAGAAATTTGTGTTTTTTATATTTTTGGGGTACTTTAGTTTCAAATCCTCTCTTTCCATCCTGGCAACTCTCTGCAAAATAGTGGCTTAGTTGGTTATTCCTAACTAATTAAACCTAGATTATAACACGTCAAGGCTGATATTCCAAATGCACTCGCGGCCGTAGAAAACACTTTCATCTCGCATATTTTGTCTGTAATACACGAGATAAAGGTGTTCAAGTACAGAATAATAGCACCACTGGCGCTGGTATAGAACTCAAGGACGGTTGGGATTCTGGACCCTATATCTGAGAGAGCTCTTCCAACCTCTATCACAACACGGACTATTTCTTCGTTCTAGTAATGAGAGAAGCCTTTTAATACCCTTTCATCGCTCTAATTTTCTTGCCTCCCCTTTTACAGTAGTGGCTGCTCGATTGTGGAATAATCTATCCGCTAATGTTAGAGACATATACGTAAATAAAAAAAATACACATATATGAAATTTAAGCATGTAATGATTTGATAAATAGTTGATTGCATTTACATATTGAAGCTAGATTACCAAACGTCTTGCAGCCACAAATCGCATAGACGAGTGGAATTCAAGCATCTTAAAAATATTTCAATACATTTACAAAAAATATATACTAAGCAGAGGAGTAAATTTGTAAACAACAGCAATAAAGCAAATCACCAAGATTTAATGTAATCGGTGTACTAATGCAATACCTTATGCATTACGAGGTATGAAAAGGAGGAGGAGAAAACATAATAATAAATGTACTTATTTGGACAAACAACATAAATATAGTAGGTAGATAATTAAAAAATAAATAAATACATATATCAATAATACTGCAGTTTAAAGCTCACATATTTCCACTCGATTTCCTTATTCAGAATTTTTACCTAAGGGTATCCATCTAGTCGAAAACATTAATCTAGGGTTCTGGATCTATTTCACACACAAACCTGTATTTTTTATTTGCCTGGACACTGAACACTGTGCAAGATATGTGTATGTTTTTGCTTGGGAAATTTCAAATAAAAAAAACACCTACATTCAAACTTTTTGTGTAGATGTAGCCACTTTACAGACCCACAGACATGTTCTGGAATGTTGTATGTATGACTTTTTCAGATGAATTAGATCAATGTTAAAGGTTTGACATATTAGCACTAAATCATTGGAAAAAAGGGAACAAATAAGTACATTCTTACTAAACAATTAATTACTAAATAAAATGAACTTATTTCATAATAATATTATGTAGCCTAAGTCATTATTTAAAACCATTTGAAAATTTTTCTTAGAGTCACATAATTGTACACTTTTTCTGACCACCAAGCAGAAAAGCCAAAGATATTGTCTATGGGTTTTTCCTGTAAGTCCTAATAGACAAATATATCTTGGTTTCAAATAACATAAGTTTCAATGGTAGTTTTAAAAAAATCTGTTTTTATTTCAGGAGCGTGAGTTAGATTTGAGATCGCAGGAGAAGGAAGATCTAGAAACATCCACTACAAGATTGAAGGAGAGGCTGGAACGGGAATCGGCTGCTCATGCTGATGCAGCGGCTAAGGCTCGCCAGGCTCAACATCGAGTAGCTCAGCTTGAACATCAGGTAACTAAACTATTATTTTTATTACGGATACCCGCCAACGAGTTTGCTTTGTGAAACTAACTTGTCTCATGGCATGTTAGAATAATAATTATTACTTTTATTCCCTTATCCGCACTTAATGGCTCTGTACACAATATGGGAACTCTAATTGTGGTGTTCCGGCAATCATTTTTGTACAGTAAAGTCTCAACTTTATTTTACTTTTTTTTATCGTCTTATGAGATGCAAAACCCTCGCTATAAGGACCTTTCAACTTCTTCTCACTTCAAAACAGGATTCATCTACAAAAATAGTTTAAAATTAAACAATGTTTAAGTATGTCCAAATGCTTGCAGACTGGCTGGATTTCCTCCCTAGGGAGTTATTCATATTTAAATTTATTTAGTAAATGCCAGGACTTCCATATTCCCTTCTCAAAAATGTTTTCCCTCTCTGTTGAAATAAATTTTAATAAGTTTAAAATTATATTATGTATTTCAATTTGGCATTATCTTGATGTTTGAAGATTTTATATTCATGATTGCCCCAATGTTCCCATTTAGGAACAAAATCGAAGTAAATTATTTATATTTCAATGTAATTATTTTGTATTTTAATATTAATTATTGCAATTTAATTAAATACGCATGTAATTGTGAGATTTTGTAAGAAAATATGAACTCATGATTTCTAGAGAAAATATTTTATTGCAAATTTATTAATCCTAAAAAATGTATCGGATCCCACTTCTTTTGCGTTGCAAATGCCAACTGACAAAGCCAAATGCATGACTTTAACAACGAAGAATAGCTAACCTATCACAAAATGAGAGTGTTAAGCAATATTTCGATATTGAATACCACATCCCAACTAAATGTAATGCTTCCTAGTAGCTGATCTGGCAACTGAAGTATTTGCAAGCAGACTGATCATCATGGTTTCTTGTAAAAAAAAAAAGGATTGAGATATGGAAAATTGGTGTACGTGTGCAGTGCCCTTTGCACTATTAGGAGAAGATAAGCAAATAATGATAACGTTAGTAAAGAAAGTAAACAAACATAAACATAAAAGAGTTTTGACTTGAACAAAAATTAAAAATGCAATAGATGTCAATAATTTATATTAAAATTTGTAATAATTTTTTGTGATTTTCGTTAACACATTTAATAGTAATGATTAACATTAAAATATTTATTTTATTCTTAATAATTTACGTTTTATTATCCTAGGGAGAATGCATTGAATTAATGTAATAATTATTATTTATTACATTTACCTTTTTTTCTAGATTGTGATTCTATGTCATTATAATTTGATCTAATTAATTTTACTATGTATTTTTATTGTTATTTATTGTGGCTTGACACGGGCATAGCCTAAAAAGCCTTAATAAGTTTTGAATGAATAAATAAATAAATAAATAAATGTAATGTTATATCTACAATAATTTACAAGACCCAGTTTTTTGTCTCGTATAGTTTTTTTTTCAAATAATTTGTAATGCTTGTATGTAGTATTAAAACTAAAAATATTTTGAGTTTTTATTTATAATAATATTCACTATGAATTATAACTGCTATCGCAAAATTCATTCATGAAAATTTAAGACTGCCTTCTTCGCATCCAACACCAGAAAGAACTTAAAAAGTTGTGAAGCAATGGATTGCCTTTCCGAGAAAATAATAAATGCTTGCTTGGTTGATGCATTTAAAAACCACCTGGACGAACACATAAATCTATTATGTTCGCGTTTTTTTATTTTACAATAATTGCTCAAGTTAAAACTCATTACCAAGACTGGAAAAAGTTTTATTTTTAAAATTTTGTTATCTCAAAAGTACTATTTTCTTATCTCTTTTTTGCAACATTATTACTAGTGTTCAGACGTAAATAGAAGATGTTTTGACATAATTTTTGTCTTCCTTCAATAGTCATTAGTTCTTCCGATTCATCCCGACCAATGACACGGAGAAACGAGGCCAATACTCTCTTTAGCTTGACATCACCACCACATTTCCATGATATAGAGATAAGGTTGTATTATCCAATGTAGTAGTGTTGCCTTTGCGCCAAAGAAGTGTTGACCCTTTTCTGAAGAATCGGATCCTATTTTCATAGTAAAATGTTAACAAGATATTTTTATCTAATACGGTGCATTAGATGTACATGCATAAGGTTAATACTTTTAGTTTATATGCATATATAACACAAACAAACAAACCATTACGCCGTAAGCAGAGAGGTTAGAACGCCATATCACTCTATCTTGGCAAACAGACTTCGCTTCCTCTACATTCATATATCTTCTCATGCACGCACGCCGATTATTTCTATTTTTGACATGTCCATCTTCAAGTATTTGATGGACTTGATCGTGCCATGTCTTCCTCGGTCTTCCTTGTTTTCTGCATCCATCAACATTCGCATTGTAGATCTTTTTAGCCGTTCTTTCACTGTCCATTCGCTCTACATGTCCAAACCAACGCAGCACCCCTTTCTTGATTCTGTCGATAATGCATGTCTCAGCCTTACACACTTCACGGATCTCGACATTTGTGCACCTATCATACATCGTTTTACCACACATTCGCCCGAGGGATCGCATTTCGACAGCATTTAACCTACTTTCATCATAATTTTTCCAGTTCTATACTTCGCTCCCATACATTAGAGTTGGCACTAGAACTCCGTTGTGAACTGCTAGTTTAGCCTCCTGCGATAAACATTTTTTTGCCAAAGTAGATTTCAGAGCACCGTTCACCCTGTTCCCAGCACTCACCCTCCTTTCAATATCTTTCTCGGTCTTTCCATCCTCAGTAAACATACTGCCCAGGTACACAAATTCTTCTACCTGATTCAGAATATCTCCGTTCACACTGATCTCACATTTAGTTATATTTTCATCCCTTTCAAAAACCATCACTTTTGATTTATCAACATTCATAAGCAAATCGCTTTTCTTGCATACATCGTAGACTTTTGTTACCAAGAATTGCAGGTCTTCTTTGCTGCTAGCAAGGAGCACGGCATCATCCGCATACAGAAGACAGTTAACAGTTATACCACTCATTTTTGCTCCCATTCTAAAATCTTTCAGTTCTTTCATACAGTTATCGGTGTGTATGTTGAACAACCATGATAACATTACACATCCCTGTTTGACTTCTTTAGGAATATTAAATCACCATGTGAATGACCCATTCACCTTCATATATGCTGTGCTTTCCTTATACAGTGACGCAATAGCCCTTGTCAGGTTACCATTCACTCCATACTCTGATAAAACCTTCCACAATTACACATATATAAAATTAATAATAATATTTGATGTATGTGTTTTGGATCAATTAACTTGTGATGCATATTTTTAACAAAATTGGCAGAGTGTGTTTATTCCTACCTCCTATATAGGGTTGCCAGAAGGTATCCTTAAGGAAAATTTGTCCTTTTTAATAAATTATTGTCCTCCTGTACCTTTCTGCTTGTTGTCCTTTTTCTTATTTACAAGGCTTGTGAAGATCATTTGCAGCAATGGATAAAACCATTGGAAGATTGTGAACAAATAAATGTTTAGAGTAGATGACTGTGTTGAAAGAAAATTGAAACCTTAAGTAGTATGACAACTTAGTTCCATGTTTTAAGTTCTTGAACGCCAGACCACATGATCAATATCCATTGACAAATATTATGATTCGATATGAGATTTAATATTATGGAATGCTTCTTAAAACTGCTTAAGGTCTGCGAGTGTTACTTTTGTATAAACGCACAAAACGCAAATGTCAAAAAAGGTTTTCTCATGCAATGAAGCAAAGAAAAAAAACAGGCTCATTATAGAGTCAATAAAAGCACTTAGACCCATCAGCCCTCCTTTTTTAAACTATCCTCTGGCAACTCTACTCTAATTATTTTTACTTACTCTAATACCTCTGTGTGCTTTTACTAATATACAACTGTATAACCTGTGAATGTTATATTGTTTGGTTTCTTTAGGTAACACAGGAGAGAGCCGAAAGATTACGGTTTGAAAAACTTGTCAGTGAAGGCAGTATTCCCGATGATACTAAGGTAAAATAATAATATGTTTAATTGATAAATAGTAAAAGAAACATTGAAAACATTCACTATTGGGCTTCTATTAAACTTTATTGCTTGAATGCCTCAGGAATCGATCTGAACCAGAACCCTGGACGAGTGTTGACAATTTCATACATCGTAATTTCAATTGAATTTAACTCTACCACATTCACTGTGAATTTGGCAAATTATATGGAGGGCTTATGGTCACATATTGTCTTTCCTCCTCATGACCAAATTGCAATTACACGAACAGCAGTAAAAGCTGTTTAATTCACTTGTATAATTTAGTTAGAAAGTGCAGAATCCATAAAAATAAAAACCGCTAAATTTTGTAATCTCATTCCAGATGATGAATCTCAAAACGGACTTCACGCCCCCTCCACCCCCGCCGACGCCTCCCTTCATGCCACCGCCCCCGCCGATGTCGGCCCCGCCACCCGGCCCGCCACCGCCGCCCCACCCCTGCGGGCCACCCCCTCCACCTAAGGAGCAGGCGAAGAAGAACATCCCCCAGCCTGGGAACCCCCTGAAGAGCTTCAACTGGAGCAAGCTGCCGGATGCCAAGCTACACGGAACCATCTGGTGTGAGATTGACGACACAAAGCTGTATGACGCCATGGAGCTGGATGTCATAGACAAGATGTTCTGCGCTTATCAGAAGAATGGAGTTGCGGTTAGTTATAGTTTAACCCTCCCTTCTTGGTGATGTGTAGCTAAAACACATTGCATCTAATAAATTTAACATCTCTATAAATGTAATAAATATTAGGTTAAAGTTTTCGGTATTCCACAGTTATACATGTACATATCGGTTGAAATAATTTATTATTAAATAATAAATACTCATTGGGCACAGAAAAAGCACTAAATATCAGAAATTGGAGATAAATAATTAGTACAACCAATGTGTCGCAAGTCGTGGCGTATGAAGTAAAAGAATTCCGAATATACGATTGTCTCACACACTCTTTACGTCTCACTCTCAATACTACAGGTATATTCACGAGAGGAGAGACAATTTCACGCATCACACTGTCCAAGAGCAAGTACACTGCACTGCCAGACACCAGTAGCTCTCCAAGCTTGGTTAAGGGTGGTCCTGTTGCTCGTACTGTGAGCATCAGCTAATGTTTTTAGCAATTAGATCAAAAATATTATTACTTTTGACTTCAACTATAAATAACTGCAGGCAATTGCAATTTCAGAAGTATAATGACTGCGCAGCACTGGAATGTGAAGATGTTTTTGGCACAGCAAGTGAAGGTTTAATCAAAAATATTTTTAATACGTCCAAATGTATAACATGACCTCAATATTCCCTCCTAAAAAATCTTTTGCTCTTCTCCAACCTTGCCTACAAACATTTGGACATACTTAAAGTACTTTTAATTCACTTTTATTCATTTTTCACAACAGGTCAGGAGGCCCAAATTGAATGGTAATTTACAGCACGGAATACCCAGGCTTCAGAAAAATAGAAAACTCACATTTTATTTTTTTGTGTTCTCAATCGGACCTAGAATCTTCCGTGCGTGAGTTAAGTGTCTTAACCGCTGCGCCACATCTTTTTTATCTTGATATTATATATTTTCTTCTTCAACTGTGTAACGTGTTTGATATTATACATCTATTAGTAAAAAACTGTAACTGGACGCATATAGGTACTACTTTTTATAGACACTCAATATTTTTTTTGTTAATTAATTTTTCTCAATAAAATTTGTAAATATTGTTTATTTTTACAGAATGATGGATCAATTGAAGATCTTCGCCAACTCGGTACGAAGAGTCGAACCAAGATCCTGTCAGTGATAGACGGTCGCAGAGCACAGAATTGCACCATTCTGCTCTCCAAACTAAAGATGACTGATGAGGAAATTTGCAAGTATGTGTAGGATTTAGTTGTTGGGTATTGGAGTTCCTACCCCAGTTAGGAATTGACAGAGAAGACACGAGGTTGCCGTTTGATGTTTATTTATTACATGGCAAATAAAAAAATAATTATGTCGGACGAGTGTTACGTCAATGATGGGTTGAAGAGACTGCACTTGAACTACATGCCGGAATTGAGTGAACTGGACAAACTTGTTGGACTGACTTACTGAACGAGCTGACAGACGTTGGCTGCATCTTGTGCTCTCTTTAAAGACGATGCTCCTTTGTAGTTCATTTCTTCATGGTAGGGACGATGTGAATGTACTGTAGAACAATGCTCCTGGTTTAACGTGCAATACTATAAGAGTTGCATTATACGAATGTATTGGATTCGATATAAAATAATGACATTGCATTGTCGGTCATTAGTCTACTTCAGGTGAACCAATTTAACACGTGTGTGTCATCGAGTATGAACTATGGGCCCTACATATGTTTCACCTTTTTATGGGTATATTTCCTAGAAGAAATTAAATTAAACTTCTCCGATTGAACGCATACGCACTAAGCTCAAATCAACCCTAGTATTTAGTACTGGATAAACTACAAATTCCAATAGAAAATGTTTTGGAAAAGTTTTTTTACAAAGGAGATATTAGGTATTTTTCACTTGGATCGTTTCACTACTGACACGATGATTTGTAACCTAGTTCTTTCACCATGTGAAGAGATTGAAATTGTCTTTTTTAGGGCCATCCTCTCAATGGACAGTGGAGAACAGTTACCCATCGACATGGTAGAACAACTCCTGAAGTTTACGCCGAGTGCTGAAGAAGCCGCTCTGTTGGAAGAGCACCAAGATGAATTGGACAACTTGGCACGAGCTGATCGATTTCTTTATGAAATATCAAAGTAAGACACAACGTTTTGTAACATGTATGTGCTTTTAAATTTAGGAATAAGAAAATATAAATCTGTCTAATAACGTTCCCATAATCAAATATACTGCAAAAATATCTTTGAACAAAAATTCTTGGAGCTTATTTTATTCAGTTCTATAGATTGGTAGTTAGATGGCAGAAGGGATCTGTAATTTTCAAGAATGTTCAGGAGAGCTGAAATACGACTCAATTTCAAGACTTCAATCCCCAAACTAAAATATTTTAGTGTTGCTTTTCAATAATGAATTACCATTCTAAATTATGGTGTTTTTTTTTCTTTTCTATGTGTATTTACTGAAATATTGATTAAAACTTTTGAAAACTAAAAAACAGAAAAAAATACAGATGGTCCCTTCTGCCATCTGACTACCGAGATATCTTTCTGCGTTCAGACTGGTGAAGACTACAGTTCTGTGTGGCTGATTTATCCTCACTCGATTTCCTTAATCAGGATTTTTACTTGGGAGTAGCCATTGATTCAAAAACACTCGTCCAGAATTCTGGTTCTATTTTACTGATAGAACTATGTATTTCATCCATCTGGGCACAGAAAGTAGTTTGAAATACCTCAAATAATAATACTTAAGAACATGGTGTGAACTCTTCGAACCCATCAGTTATTTTTTACCCAAGATTCTTTTAGTTTCCCAAGTTGTATAAGTACTTGTGTAAAACATCAAATAAATATTCTGTTCCTTTCTTTGAGATGGATATGAAAATAGAAACATTCGTGCTGACAATTTTTCACAGATATGTGGCCACACACTCGCACACCTAAGAGAAAGAACATTTATTTATTTATTCATATTTTTTCTCTTACAAACTATAATTAATAATAAACATAATGTTACCGCACTGGGGTTACCCATGCCGAGGACACATAACAATATACTTTTCTAAAAATAGTTTTGCTTTTGAGAATAAACAAAAAAGACTAACTTAATAAACAGAAATAATTAACAAAATGTTCAGACCGTTTATAATTAATTTATGTACATCTATATTATTTATATTACTAAACGCACAATGAAAGAACAAAAACCAAACATAAGCTATACACTTGTGGAGCAGTTGATTCAATATTAGTTTGGGCGAATGAGACAATCCATTTTACTTCTACCTAGCTCCACTATCAATTTTTTATGGCCTTTTATTTATGTATTTATTTCGACGGCTTACGCCTTTAACAAAATATAAAATAATATTACCTAACCTAACTTAACCTAACCTAACATAAGCTATACACTTGTGGAGCAGTTGATTCAATATTGGTTTGGGCGAATGAAACAATTCATTTTACTTCTACCTAGCTCCACTATCAATTTTTTTATGGCCTTTTATTTATTTATTTATTTCGACAGCTTACGCCTTTAACAAAATATAAAATAATATTTTTTTAAAAATTATAATAAAACAAAACACCCGAACACCGTATAAAAAATATAGATACATGAAATAAAATTAGCAGAAAATAAGAAAATAATAAAGAAAAATTAATTAAGAAATTATAACATAGGTATGCAGCAAATTAACAATAAAAAAGGGTTTAAATAAAAAAGTATTGAAGTAACAGAGGCGATGTATCATAGCATAAACAGTAAAACAAGTATAACATTTTTATAATTTAGAAAAGAAGTGATTAAAAAGTAATGATTTTAATTGGTATTAAAATAAATTAAATATGTCTAAGTTTCCATGTTTGTTTGCCAACATGTGGAACCGTGGAATAGGTGAGTATTTGGCAAAGTTTGAAGTATGCAATCAACAGCAAAAGAAGTATTTTGTCTCGTCTCACACTGTCTCACATAAAAATTCACACAATTTAAAAGTTCGGGACTGTCAAGAACATTATTTAATAACTTGAAAAGCAGCGCTAAATCTGAAATTTCCCATCTATCACTAATACATATAATTTTAACTGCTTCATTAAACATTTATGGTTAAGCTCTTCAATTGGAATTTTTAATTTGAAATTTATAAATCTTAAAAGGGATGTTTTGGTAGTGGTTGCCGTTTAATTCGTTTTTTTTAATGAATTCTCAGGATCCCACATTACCGCGAGCGAGTTCGGTCTCTCTTGTTCAAGAAGCGTTGGGCGGCGAGCAGTTCTGAGGTTGCGGCCAGAGCGGCTGCTGTACTGAGAGCGTCCCGTCAGGTGGCACGATCGAGAAGACTAAGACGTCTTCTGGAAATTGTTCTAGCACTAGGCAACTATATGAACAGGTAAGCGAATAAATCATTTTGTGGACAAACCTCTTCCTCTTAACGTTTTATTTATTTATTAAAGTGGTACTCGGAAGAAATTACTTAAGAATTTTCTGGATGGAATGACATACTTTTTCGGGTTAAAGTAGTCTGGTCAATTGCCAGCTCTTCAGCTATCACTATGCAGAAAAAAGACGGTTCGTTAGTCTATGATCTATGAGTTATCCCAAGGGATTGATATTTTTTCGGGATGAGATGTAGTTTGTTTGTTTGATATCCTATTTTATTTATTTACACTTCAACATTGTTTGTATTCTTTTTTTATACAGAATAATGTTCCCTCGGTGGGGTGTCCTGTGCTGAGGGAAACATTTTACAAAATGTGAAACATGCCTTAAATTAGTTATTTAACAAAGTTAACATAATAATAATAATAATAATAATAAAACATAATTAATCTAATTAACCTAAGTCTTGCAGCTACAGAGCGCATGGACGGTTGGGATTCTTGTTCTGGAATTATTATTGAAATGTAATACTTTTGAATCTTGTTACAGAATCTTATTGATATGTTTTTATAAGCTTAAAATGATTTTAACCATCTTGCAGTTTTGAACATTTATATTAAATTCTTTCAGGGGTGCTCGTGGCAATGCATCTGGCTTCCGTTTGGCGTCTCTCAATAGATTGGCCGATACAAAATCTAGTCAAGCTCGCAACACAACGCTCCTTCATTATCTCGTGCAAATATTGGAAAACAGGGTAAACACGTCAACAATTTTATACTATGATATCTCCATTTTTATTTGTGCTCATTTATACGATATTCCAGTAATAGTGATTATAATGAATTGATCACTTCTTTTCCAAATCGAATTCGGTGACTCTTCTGTGTACTAAAGATTGTAGGCTTCAAGAAGAAATCATCTTAATGTGGAGCAGAGCTAAACGATAGGTTCAATTCATAGGTACTTAGCAAAGAACCGGACACTTGCTTAAAAGGAAAGGAAGAATAACATGCTCATATAAATTTATAAACATATACCCGTCCCTTTTCATTTTTTTAAATAACATTTACTCAATTTAAGCTCCATATTACAACTCGTCTATCAGTAGTGTGTTTGAGAAGGATGCTGTCTTTCTTTGGACATGACAATCTAGAAAAGGCAATAATGTCGGGCCGAGTTGAAGGTAGAAACCGGGGTAGAATCTCATATAGATGGACTGACCAAACAAAGGAGGCTACAGGGCTAAAATTTTACGATTCAGTTCGTCAGGCTAAGGACAGATTGGAGTGGAATTGACTAATCAGATGATAATTCATGGTGATCACGATCCTTAGCATTGAGGGACTGACTTGGAAGAAGACTTAATTTAATTCAGGTCATCATTTTACAATGTTCTGGCAATACATAGAATATTTTGGGTCCCAAAAACCTACAATTTCTTTGCCCGAATTCAGATTTTGTTGTGACCACATGACCCATCGTCTAGTTTGACTTCTGGTAGTGTGGAAGTGTTCCTTTTTGTATTTAGCAGATATACATACTCATATTTTAAAATACTTTGAAAAGTGTTTTTGCTTTGGGCTACCCCAGCGAGGACAAATAATGTTCTACAAAAATGTGAAAAAACAAATTTATAAAAATAAAACCGAAAATTTAATTTCTTTTGTATTGCTTGTTTCCAGTTTAAAGATGTCCTCCTACTGGAAGAAGACTTGCCGCACTGTCGGGAAGCCTCGAAGGTGGCTCTAGGTCAGCTGGACAAGGACATGGCAACCTTGAGAGCCGGTCTGACGGACATCCGGAGGGAGATGGAACACCAGCGCAGCCAAGCCGCAGCTCAGCACGATCGCTTCCTTCCCGTCATGGAGGACTTCTACGCTGGAGCCAGTTGCCGATTCGCCGAGCTAGAAGACCAATTCCAGGTATTTCAGTCTTATATACGAGGGGCGTCAAAACAAAGATGGCGTTCTCCACTTTTTTCGACTTGAGTAATATTCAATAAATACTTTTAAGTCCTTTTCCCTGAAGGCAAGGATAATTTATTTTTTTATTTACTTGTTGTTGCCAGATAGCCGAAATCAAGAGAGGGTTATCACTAATGCCCTTACAGGGTACTGCAAATTGAATAAATTCCTTATGTTAGTAAATATTAGTATCTAACCTTTTTTTACTCTACCAGTTTCAAGACGTAACCGTCTCTTCGTCAGGACACTCACAACACCAACATGCAAATACTAAAATACCTTTCTAGAAAGAACCTTTCTGAAACATCTAGACGTAGGGTCTGCAGTGCAGATGAGGAATCACCAATACACATTCTATATGATGTTCCACATTGCCATACGCCACAATTTCATCAACATCATTCCCCGTTCCATACAGAATGCTGCATAAAGCAATGAATTGCTATATAAATCGAAGCGTATCTAAGAAAATTATCAGTCTTACGCATCAGGTATCAATCAGTCCAGAGACTGAGAAATATTGCAGTGCAACAACACCTTTTAAAATAAATATCTCAACAATGTTTGATAATGTCCAAATGTTGAGTTGTTCATATTTAAATTTATTTCAACAGAGAGGGAAAACATTTGTAAATGCCTAGACTTCCATATTCCCTTCTCAAAATTGTTTTCCCTCTCTGTTGAAATAAATTTAAATATGAACAACTCTCTAGGGAGGAAATCCAGCCAGTCTGCAAGCATTTGGACATAATCAAGCATTGTTGAATTACTACCTGGTAAAAAAAGAAGTATAAAAATTGGAAAATTGTTTTCAGGAGTTGCCTAGTAGGTGGTTTGGTTCAGCCGGATGAATCTCACCCACGTGATAAAGGTTTCAGCTCTTTTACTTCACAAAAGTCAACAGATGGAGGAGTTGAGGAAATGTGGATGTTTAAACATGGGCAGAATGGTGAATGTTACACAGTGTGTAAAGTGGCCACTTAAATCAGCCAATGACAGGTCATAAGCCCTGTAAATGACTAGACTTCCATATTCCCTTCTCAAAAATGTTTTTCCTCTCTGTTGAAATAAATTTCAATATCTCAATGTCAGGAATCGAACCCAAGACCTCTTGCATAATAGGCTAATGCGCTAACCATTATTTATTAGTTTATACATACATTAGACTGTGATGCAGACATTTACTGCAAACAAACATTTATACATCACTGTTAACCAGTTTTCGAGTATGTGAAGGGAATGATATCACTGTTAACTTTTGTAAAATTACCAACTTACATTATTTTTACTGTAATATGTATTTGTGAACTCTTTCAGGACATGAAATCCCGTTTCGAAGGGGCAGTCTGTTTGTTTGGAGAAGATGCAGCTACCACACAACCTGAAGAATTCTACGGAGCTCTGGATACCTTCCTCACATCCCTGTCTGAGGCCAGAGCTGAGAACCAGGCTGCGAGGAGAAAGCAGGAAGATGATGAGAAGAGATTGAAACAGGAACAAGAGGTGATTTGGCTGCATAAGGAATAACAAACTTAACTGAATGTTTTTCATGTTGAATAAGGAAATTTTGTGGTTTTTTAAATTTTTTATTGATTTGTTAATAGACTATCAAACTAAATCAAAATTTATAACACGTCTGGTTGTATATTTGAAAGATATTTGTTACTTAAGTTCATACATTACATACAGTACAAGCACTAGGAAATTAAATAAATACAATATCGTTGGTTACACGGGTTGACCAGCACTGATTTTACAGTTTGAGGGGCAGAGGAATTATTGTTCACAACAGGAGGGGATTTCGGGTTCTGGGTGGCCAAAACACGTGTGCGCCTCGGACAACCGAACTAGCTCTTCCTAGTAATATGATGTATCGTACCGTATACCATACTTTGCAATAGAAAATGGAAATGTTTTTATTTGTGCAGCTTTGATATTCATTTGACATACAACTAATTGATTTATTTATTTCATTGCAATTATTACGGCAATACGTTAATTGAGAATTGTTTTCTCTTTGAGAAATACATATATGACTTTCTCAATATTTATAATACATTCTTGTATTCCAGCTCAAGAAGCGCACGATGGAGCGAAAACAAGCGTCAAGTCTGCTGTCTTCAGTTTCCAAATCCCTTGGGCTGAGCAAGTCTTCTCACACAAACGGGGCGGCCAACGGTCAAACCATCCACGTCAATGGAGATGCGGGTCGCGATGTCACTAACACCAACGGCCAAGCCAAGGGAGAGTTTGACGACCTCATATCCGCTCTCCGGACGGGAGACGTGTTCGGAGAAGACATGGCCAAGTTCAAGAGGGCCAGAAAGGGATCCAAGGCGAGCCAGAAGGCCGGTCGAGATTCTCCACCGAGGGCCATATGCAGAGAAGACTCGAGAGAGAGAGCCCAAGTTGGAGGAAGGAACTGATCCGATCACATATCACAATAGTCAAAGTGTATATTATATTCTTTATTCTAACTATTCATAATGCGTATTGTATTTTCGTAATACTGGGTCATTTAAAATGTTTGTCAATATTTTTTTTATTTGTATGTAACGTTTTGGTCATAATGAATTATATGTGTCCAGTATTCGAACATTCAAACTCATCCCAAGCCCATGCGCCTTTTGACGAGGAAAAATATTGTCTATGTAAGTTCAATACTGCCGATAAACCATTTGTCAATATGTTCGCAAGGACAAAAAACCTTGCGAAAAAATAAATTTAAATGCAGTTCATTTTGTGTTGTTTATTTATAAAAGAAAATTTATTTATACTGTCGTATGCATCTATACTAAGAAAATTGTGACATTTAAACTGGCAGTTACTTACGACGTATTCACTGTATTTCCTTCACTCAAATCGAACACGTCTCATCCGCTGTATTCTGCCGTCATAAGAAAGAAGAACGCATCTAACATTTTTTCAAAAATGAGTTAAATACACATTCGGAATCAGGAAAAAAGTACGCATCTACTAAAAATACATCATCTTCCTAAAATAACCACAACCCTAATATTTTCACTAATAAATGAGACTTAACTGCAAAAAGTCTTGAAGATTACTAAATATAAAAGGCTGTTCTGACTTATATAATTATAAAAGACTGATAAAAATACTTATTTTTTCTTCTATTTGGTTTTTAAAAACATCTGAAATGAATGTACCAACTGGTTTTCAATTAAATTTAAGATCTGCTGGTAATTTCGAAGTTAATTGATTATAAGTTCGGCGTTACTAGTTTGAAAAGCAGTAAATGGCCAGTAACGTCTATTTTATTTAGTTGAATAGAATCAATTGGCATATTAACACTATAAAAAAAGACGTTTACTCAATTACTAAATAAAAGGGCGTTTCTAGCTAGAAACGTCTTTTCATTGCAGTATAACATATTTTCTTGTATTTTTTTTTCTAAAAAGCAGATGAAAATGTTATTTTTTATAACGTAAAATTTATTAAAATTAATATATATATTCTGTTAGGGCAAACCATAATACATACTGTCGCATAATAATATACTTCATTTTTGTAGTATTTTTCACACAGCGATTTTTTCACAAGTTACAAAATATTTATTTTCTTTGTTATTTGTTTTATGTAGAAACGTTCTTCTTTCTTATGACGGCACTATTGGACCTAGGGATATATGCAGTATTCCTTGCTTCTTTGATGGGGAGGATTCATTAACGCTACTGAATTTAATCAAATGCAAGCAGTCTATTGGTAAATTTCGAAATTTAAATAAACCTATCAATGTGGCTTGTCCCATTCAATTGCAAAATGTCAAAAATCATATTTTTTGTATTTTGGTTCATACAGGGTGGGATTGAACTTACCATATACAATATTGTCGGGTTCCTGGCATAAATAACCAAGATGTCTTCATAAATGACGTCAAATAATCTTTGTTTAAAAAGTAAATAAAAATATTTCATATTTTAGGAATAAAAAAAATAATTCAACAACGTTTGAGTATGTCCAAATGCTTGCAGACTGGCTGGATATTTAAACATGGGCAGAATGGTGAATGTTACACAGTGTGTAAAGTGGCCACATAAACCAGCCAATGACAGGTCATAAGCCCTGTAAATGCCTAGACTTTCATATTCCCTTCTCAATAATGTTTTCCCTCTCTGTTGAAACAATTATAGATATACACTGCATTTAGTGTGCTAATACAGTGCCCTATGCACCAATAGGTGCGGACAAGACAACATTTTTTTTTCTTTTTCATTACAATATTTTTGTCGCTTTTTGTATTTACATTTTTTAGTTTTTGTTACTCGCCAATCTAGAGACTTCTAGAATTTACATTATCTATAAGGAACTGAGGGTAAAATTGACTTATTTATTAATACATATTATATACAAAATTACAAAAGACAAAATTAATTATCAGATAAAATTACCAATGAGGAAAAAAATGGTCAAAACTCATAGTTGAATTGTTGATTTGGGATGAGCTTTTATCTTCAAAAATGCAATACCTCGCAACAAGTAAAATATATTTACCGACTTGTGCCAGAAACCTGATGATTATATTCCATTGTCTACCTTCATTCATAAGTAGCCATATCTGACATTTGTTTTTTCTCAATTCCGAGTGTCACGATCATTGCTACTGTTTTCCTCGGCCATTCACAATGTGCCTCCACGGCTCTACGCCCTCTCCACAGGGCATGGAGGCAAGCTCGCCAGAGATTGCTTCGCCCGGTAGATCCAGCGAGCTGTACCTCTGCCTCTGCTTCTTCGTCCCGGCACACTGCCCGTGGCGGTTATTTTCTCCAGTTATTCTGAGTTACGTTTAAAGTTTAACTCTACTCTGTAGGTCTTAAATGGAATAAAAACTTCTTAGCTTTGTAATATGCTGTCCGGACAGCACGCATCCTGTGTGAGTAGATTTTAAATTTAACATGTGTGGCGAGCAAAATGTTTTTATGAATTATTGCAAAAATTTATTTACGATTGTAAACATTGAGAATTGTTAATTTGGAATTGATTTCCTTATAGTAATGGACTGTTCCTATTGTCGTAGGAATAGAGATTATAGAACAATAAAAGTAGTAAACTAATATTTAAGTGTAAACATGTTTTCTTAAAAATTATATGTATCTAGTAATTTAGAATCTCTAAAAATGCTTATTACAAATATAATGATAAAACATAATATTAGAAGAATGTTACAGTAGCAAATGTTGCCATATAATATGTATGTTTTATTAAAATTATTATCACCATAGATAAAAATAATTAAATAACTTATTCAAGTATATAGTTTTATGAATTGAATTATGCATGTAATATTTAATTAATCTGTAGATGTCATAAATGTAACAATTTTTAATAATGAGACTTCATTTTTTGATTGTGTGTTTGGGTAAAACAAGAATGAATATTGTGTGATAAAAAAATAGATGGTAAAACATGTTTTCAGTTTTTTCTCAATTTATGAAAATCTAAAATTATTATTTGAATATAAAGTTCAACAAATGATAATACAACCTTAGTTGATGATTGATTGAGGTATAATAATCAATTTCGATCTTAAAATTAACTATTTCACGCAATATTTCTATTATAAACACTCGAATAATGTTAAATTTAGCCTTTTGTGTGTTGAAATAATGAAATAATTTGTGACTGAAAAATTAAATTATGGAGGTATTCATAATTATGAGACGTGTGTCTACGAGTAGTGAACTTTTCTTGAAAGGTAGTAGTGAAGTATGTAGATCTTTGATATTTATGTGTAAAATACTATTCTAAATAAAATATTTCAGACCATTTCATATTTTGATGTTGTAGAAAAATTCTAACCTCCTTTAACTGTAAAAATAAGAAGAATGTCAAATTTTCAACCAACAATTTATTGAAACTTAAAAAAAAAAATAGAATTATCTTTTTTCAACTAAATCATTAGATTTTTTGACAGCTGGAGTTGAATTTTATACATTGAATTCATATTGTCCATTGTATTATTTGATAACCTATGATATGAACAGGTATGGTCAGTTTCATCTGCCACAGAAATTTTCATCAAAGTTCTCTGTCACAGCATTTCCTCTTTAGCATCCGTAGATGTTTTATTATTTATGGCAACGACATAGTCCAATCCTAGATCAATACATCTTTCCCAATGATGACAGCTCTGCGTGGTTGCTGGTGCAAACAGTTATAAGAAATATACTTTTCAATATTTACTTTTTATTTTTTAAAATGACTCTAAAAATCATTGTTTTATTTCCGAATCTTTTATTTTGTATGATTATTTAACACCCCAAAACAATGACGTATAATAAGACACATTTCAAGTGCAAAAAAATGGAATTTTAATTTGAGGGTTATCGCCTTTCTCGCCATGATCTCCTCCATAACTTTGTTATAAGAGATGACGTAAAGCAAGAAAATGGTTGTGTTAAGAAAATCTTTAATTACACGGCAACTATGAAAAACATAACAGATACATAATTTCATTCGTAAATATGTATATTTCTTTCTCACGAATACTTTTATGTGTATCGTGATTTGCTGTCTCTTTATTTCGAATTGTCGAGGGCTACGCAATATTTGCTAAATATGAGTCGCAGTTGGTAAGGCAATAACGTGTCTACTTGTTACACGTTAGTGCTCCGAAAGATGAACATCGCAAGTGTATCGGGGACTGTATCTTTTTTATGCACCCAGCGTGAGTCCCTAATGAGAAACCGCACTTACAAATTATTATTTCATTTTCTCCAATTTGTCACCTGACACGAGACTTTTGATATTATATAAATGTTATATATTATGTGTTAGTCTAAAAATCTAATTATATATCTACTGATTAATCACTGTTCTAAAGGGGCTGCAAATAATCATTGATTAAACACACCTAGAATTGCCTAAGTATAATACTATAGTCTCCATTCATAAATTAGAATTTCGTTGTAATATTCCCATTTTTTTCAGCTTTGAATTACTTGCAACATTTTCATTTGAACCTCAGATTAAGGATTTGATAACATTAAAATACAAGTCTGGTTAACTTAAGAAATAATTAAAATTTACACTCTTAAAGATGTACAACGATTTTGTAATAAACAATGGCAGTTAACAATAACATGGTCGTTTTGTTTACTGGTGTTAAAATTTAAGTGTTTACACTTAAGACGTCCATGTTTTTCATAACATTTTTAAATGATCACAATAGTCATATTTTAATCTAAGAAATCAGACTGATACATTGAAAATAGTTGCACTGTTTTTATTGAATCCGAAAACAATTTTATGTCCAAACTTTTATAATTTTATATCTTATCTAGCGTGGTTGGCTTTTGTATTTTTGTAAATATTTTTAATATAGTAGAATTATACATGTTAATCACAGATTTAGTGAATAAAATCTTAAAGAATACCTATTTTTTATTTTTTAAGGTCAATGCTTCTTCCCACTTTAATATTTTGTTCATTGCAGAGCAATTATTTATTTGACAATGAGGAACTTCAGCCCTACGGGAAATTGGATACAAAAAATATTTTCTTACGCGGGGTAAAAATTAGAGCATTCAATTGTACGCCAAAGTTTCTTGAAAATGTACAGAAAAAATAATAAAAAATATTTTGATAAAAACGCACTACTTTAAATGACGTCACTGGTTCATGTGAATCAACCTATGATCTGAGAGCTATGGAAGATTTCCGGTCTGCTTGTCGCTTCTGGGCCAATGGGAAGAACTGAATGAGAATAAGTGGAAATGAACCTCTGACGTTACACGCGGAGTTATTTATAAATACAAAACTTTGAAAAATCGTAGCGCCGATAATACGATATATAAAAATTTAAAAAAATAAATTTTGACTTAGTTTAACAGTCTATTAACAAATAAAAAAAATTTCAAAAACCACTGAACTTCCTCATTGTAGTCTGCATTACTTTATGGGTTGTTTGACCCATTACGTTATGCAGATTGTAAATATAAGTTAATAAATAGACAGCAGACAGCTGCTAAACTACCGATATGTACAGAAAAATAGATGTATATTACCCGCAGAAGCCATATTCAGCAAGCGAATTGCTCGATTAATCGGTGAATTCTGACTTGCGTTTGTACTGCTTCTGGGTGCGTAAAACAGTGCATGGGATCTCGCTCTAGTATAGTTTTTGGGAACATACCAACTGATCTCTTTCAGTATATTTGAATTAGATATACTTTCAGAAATCAGCTAAAAGATTTTTTTTCCAAGAAAAATATAACGATGAGATTTCAGTGTTGAATTCCAGAATCCCTGCTAGAAATAATAAGGGATACAAGAATGGATAATTGTTATTTTCTTAAAGATACAAGTATCCCTTTTGAATCTTCTCTATGTCAAGGATGTGGTTTGATTTAGAAGGTCCCAAATTATGGAACAGTATTCTAGTATGCTGCGGACTGGTGTATCATACAATGTGTGAATTGCAGTAGTATTGAAATATCTAGAGTTTCGAAGTACAAAACCTAGCATTTTATGAGATTTATCTACAATACTAGTAATATGGGACTTAAACGTTAAATTTTCATAAAAAATAATACCAAGATCTTTAATTTGGTAATTGCGTGGAAAATGTACATTAATGTTGTAAGGAAATAGAGACGTTTCTTTAGAGTAAGTATTTGTATATCTTGTGATAACATAGCATTCTGTTATGTTAAAAGGTAATTTGTTAGATACAGACCAATGCCATAAATGACTTTAATAATTTTCAACTAAAAACTATTATTTAAACAGCCCTGTTTTATTTGAAGACCAATCTTGATATCAAATGAGTTCAGAAAGAAAAATAATCAAATGAGTAGCAACACGCAGGACCAACCAGGTCAGGACTTTTATAGGCTCTTCGGCGACTGGTCATCCACATAGCTTAGTCGAGGCACAACTGGGCTGGTATTCTGAACACTTTTGCGAGCGTACATAGTTGTCAGAGTTTGAGCTGATAATGATCGCGGTCCTCGGTTGTAAGAAAATGACAAACGAAGAAAAAATAAAAAAACAACTCCAGTTTTCCTAGAATGTGCCTAGAATAGGTAATATTTAAAAGATTACATTTATGGGTGTTTCCCATGTCCATTAACACACTTTATGCATGCTTCGCTACAATGTAACAGATAAACGTAGCGGGTCCAAATTAGTGAAAAATTAAATAAAAGGTACTTTTATAAAAATCGCTCTATCTAAACAATCCGAAAATGTCTCTTTCCTGCTTACTTCTAGTATAAAAATAATATGTAAAAAGAAGACAGATATAATTAATCGACTCATTGACTAAACAAATCACCTTACCCACACGCTCTTCTTATTCTCACAAGAGCTGTGGAAGAACATGTGTGTAATGTAAATGTGTAAATGAAATGACCACTTATGTCAGTCTTTTTAAAAGTGTGTGTAATTTGGAGCATCGTGAAGCATTGACGTATAATCATCATTCCCTTCCCGCACCTAATGGTGTTTTTGTTACATGAAAGTAAGATGATCAGTCTCTTGTTTCAGGTACCAGTCCAGGGGCTATGAAATACTCTAGTGTAAAAACAAATTGACATATAATACTCAGACAAAATAATCGAGTAGGTCTAACTTTCAGATTAGGGTAGATTTCAGGTAGAGGGTATTTCTACCCATCCCCCCAATAAGAACCAGTCGGGCGCGTGAGTAGAATGGCGTAAGAGGGAAAGGTATTTCCCGCATTAAGTGTGGCAATAGAAATATTTCAATACTAAATGGATTAAAAATTATTCAAGAATAAAACAGTCTTTTCAAATTTTAATATTTATCCTTTAATAACAAACTATTTACTACTTTATAAAATTATTCCTAGGTACTAAAGTAATATTTGACAATAGATTATTTGTAAGTAATGGAAAAAACACATTATTTTATAATATACTTTTGAAAAAAAATCTTAAAAAATAAAAACGTGTAAAAAATATGGAAAATTACTTGAATATCTTACACTTAATCATATTAAATTTTAATGTCAATACTAAAATAACAAGAAATACTTAATCATAAACTTGCTGTAACTACAACTTAAAAAACAAAAAAACAGCATTATCTTCAGTTGAAAGTGTTTACATCAATCATTATACTTTATTAATTTTATCAAATTCTTCTTTCATAAAAGTTATTTTTCTTAAACAGATAAAATTAAAATAACCAAATTAAAAAACCAAATCAATTTAAAAAAAATTGTGAAACTAATAAGTACACTGGCCTGGTTATGATTCTATAATCCGTAGTTGGCACGGTCCAGCTTCAGCTGATGGCACCTGCTAATGATCAAAGTCTTCACAAACAGGACAGTTCCCGAAGCCTTTGTATCAACAACAGATCTAAAACAAGGGAATTGCGAAAGGTTTAGTTTAGTTTCAAAAATAACTAGAAAAAGTCAAATGAGAATGGGCTATAATTTTTAAAATAGGATTTGACAAGTGTTTTACCTAGCTAAATCAAATTTTGAACATCCCTGATCAACTCAAAGACATTATTTTCTAAATCATGAAGTTTAACCAGAATATTCTTGAGGCTTTGTTTAAAATGTATTTTGGTCTCGTTGTCTTCCAGTTTGGCTGCCATATTATCTCGATTATTTTTTGTAACACCTTGTTCAATGGTTTGATGCTGCTTGGCTTTTGCAATGTCTTGTGCAATTTGTTTCGGAGTACCATTTGGATCCATCGTCCTTTTCTGTGCCCCCTTTACTTTCTTAATGCTCTTGGGCACATATTTTAGAGATCCATCTTTCATTTCAAACGTATCATACAGCTTTAAATACAATTTATAGTTCGATTCATTTATGAATTTTGAAATTTGCTTTCTGAAAAATTGCTCGACGAATTCGTGACAATTGCGACTCATGCAATCCTCAAAAAAATAAATTGTATTGACAAAACCGAAATAAATCGACATTAATGTCACTAAAATCTCGAGGAGTGGAAGAGTTTTTTCCATGTTCTTTCCCTCACCATGGTGTATCGCCATAGCAATGTTTGCGGCATCTTCTCTACGATCCATCCTTTCAAACCAATAAAAGAGATCATCGAAAATTTGCTTATCACTTTCAAGGTTTTGTAATTCAGTCATATCTATAAACAATAAATGCAATCCTAGGTGGTCCTTTCCTGCTTGTTTAATAGTTTTGGAGTATAATTCGTCAGACGATATATTGCATATCAAACTATTAACTCCAGCTATGTCCCTGTCCCTTAGCATAGCAACTGTCGCTCCAGCAGACATGGCAATATCTCCATCGAAAAACTTCAAAATGTTATTTAAATATTCATCGCTTTTAATTTTCTTCATAGCCACAGGATGCAGATCGTCAAATTTGATCACACGGGACAACATCAATTTTAAATATTGAATATCGGACATACTGCGTGAATAAAAGAGTATCACAGATCACAGGAATAACTAACAATTATTCAGAATAGTGAGTTTAAATCAAATACACGGTACACCGAAGATTTAAGAACGAACCAGCAACCGCCAATGGCGCCAATTGCGCAAACCGCAAACAAGATATCTGTAATCTGTGCCGCAAACGAATAACATTTATGTCAACCTTATATCTTATATCGTTTATTAGCGCCACCACAGACTATCAGTAGAGATTATGATTTTATGAATGTCATACCATAGTGCAAACTTAAAGAATGTAAATCCCTGGGATTCCCCAACTTTTTATTCTAAAATGATCGTTTATTTATTTTATTGAAATAAACGGCACTTAGTGCCTTTTACATATAAGATGCATATACAATAAAGTACATACATGTAGGTAGAATAAGGCAAATACAGTATTTAAAACTAATTATTACTAAACAGTTATTTACAAGTTATGGAGTCAAAAAAAAAGATACACAGTTTAAAAATTATATTACTAGTTATAAAAATACTTGAAAAATAAAATATTCATAGGAATATTTTGAACCTGTAAAAAAAAGAAAAAATAACAAATAAAGCAACACATATTAATTAAAAAATTAAAACAATTTTGAATAACACTAAACGAAGATTTTTTTTAAAATCAAATGTATTATTATTTAAATCTACTACTTGGGTAACTAGTAAAAATATACAAATAAATAGATACTGATAAAAAAAGATTGAAAAAGATAAATATTTTGTACTTTTGAGTAAAATTAAAAAAAGAAAAGAAAAAAAACATCCATATAAAAATGTACACAATTTCGAAGAATACTAAATGACAAAAAAAATCGTTATCTAGAACTATATTCGAACAATACAATAAATATGACAATATTGTCATGTTCCAGCTCCGTGAACAGCCTCGATCGCGCAGGACATAACGCTGGGACAATACGAAAATTCGGCCGCAGTTCACACGACGTGAGCGCTGCAAAAATGAATACACGACGGCGTTTGTTACGAGCAAATTCACGAAAAACATTTCAGAAAATTTCTGCCAAGATGTATCGGAACTGTCATTTATTTATCTCTTATTTATACTTTTACAATGTTTGTATTTTTTTTTAAATACAGAATAACGTTTCCTCACTGAAATATCCCGTGCCAAGCAAACATTTTTACAATAAGTGAAACATGCCTTAAATAAGTTATTTAACAAAGTCAACATAATAAGAAAATAAAAACGTAATTAATCCAATTAACCTAATTATGATCTTAAACATAATTAGCAATATGAACTAAAATAACCATAAAAAACATAATAAATCTGTACCTATAGACTTGTAGACCGAATTTCATAAGCAGGACACAATTTTTTACCTATTTGGCTTGATCCACTCATCGATCCGTACGGATCCCACCTCCACTATGCATTTCTTAATAGGTATTTTATATTGTGAAAACTTACTAATTGTCCTTATGGACAATGGAAGTAGACTGTAAACTTTAACCGAATAGTAGGCAAATCTTTTTTTACCAAAGGTTGTATTAATTTTTAATTGTTTTTGCGGCATCAGGGTGGAGTATCTAGTGACTCTTATATTTGTGAATTGGGTTATAGAAAGTAGAGAATGATGTTTGTGTGCACACAGTAACAAAGCTTTTACATAAAGTTGTTTTACAGGTGTTACATTAAGATTTACAAATACACCGAGGGAGCTACTTTTGATTGGGACTCTTAAGATAATTTTTATTAATACATTTTGTGCAATTATTATTTGTTTGATCAGTGTGTCATTTGCACATCCCCATCCAACTATACCATATTCCAACACTGATTGACTTATTGCGTAATATATTTTTACAAGTTCTTTTGTAAATTTGTTATTTTCCTTTATTTTTAACGGGTTCAACTTAATTATTTCATCTTAAATTCCCATCTATTTAAAAATGACAAAATATTTCATTGAATCTACTCTGTCCAACAATTTACAATTACATTTAATATTTGGCGTTTGGTTATTTAGGACAAACTTAATGATAAAAATGTTTTTTGCCAAAAGTCAGTTATTTTTTTTAGGAGGGACACGTTCACGTCCAGTAAATCGCTATTGTCACAAACAGAGATTATATACATATGAAGATTGGAAACTCCGATAGAAGTGTATGGGAATTTATTATCCCTACGTTTATTTTTTATCTCTTTGCACACTTGCTATACTCTTTTAAAACGTACGAAGAACCTACCCAGAATTTCATATAAACTCAACAGCCGTAAATAAAATTAAAAAAAACTATGGTAACCCAAGACCCAAGGTCAGCCCCAAACGTCAAAACCGGAATAGGTTCAAACGTCAACAAGAAAATAACAAGAAAATTATTTCAAATATGGAACCCCACCATAAAATTATTGTAATATTTAAAATCATGAATGTTTCCTAATCTAGGTGTACATATTAAGTGCCATTTTCCATGAGTTATTTCATTGTTGACATTTTTCAATAGGATTGAAAAATGATAAATGTATGTAAATAAATGGATAAATGGATAAATGGATAAAATGTAAAAAAAATAAAAAAAATAGACTCTATGTCTATTTATTTATATTTGGATAATTTATATAGCGCCGTTTTTGTGAAAATCACCTCAAGGGCGCTCTAAGTATACTCTAAGTAAATGTGTGGTTTTATAAATAAATGTATTATTTTATTTTTTACATTTAGTATTTCAACATAAATAAATTAAAATATAAAAATAAATTAATTATAACACAGGGAACACTAGCAAAAATATTTCTTTCAATCTTTATAAGGAAAAAATAAGTAATCAACATATTTCTGACATATTATTATTGTACTCTGATTGACATATTATTGCACCCTGACATTTCTCGATCACAAAGAGGCAATCAATGGTAAAGCATTGAAGATGTTATAATTCATTCTGCGTACCGCCAGGGTTTTCGAAAATACACGCGTACTGAGAACTCTTTACAACTCTTTGGTGGGAGTAGATTTGTAGGATTAGTTGTTGAGGATTTGGTTGAAGTTCCTACCCCAGTTAGAGATTGACAGAGAAGACACGAGGTTGGTGTTTAAAGCGTATTTATTACATGGCGAATAAGATACAGCACTTGGTTGTGTAGCACGAGCGTAGCGGCGATGATAGGTTGAAGTAACTGCACTTGAACTACAGGCTGGAACTGTGTGATGTTGTCGAGCTGGTCTGACGTGACGTGAACTGACTGACTGATGTTGGCTGCGTCCTGTGGTCCCTCTATAGACAATGCCCCTTTGTAGTTCATTTCTTCATAGTAGGGACGGTGTGAATGTACTGTAGAACGATGCCCTCCGATTTCATGTGAAATACTCAGAGTTGCATTTTACGAATGTATTGAATTCAATGGAAAATGATGACATTCCATCGTCGGTCATTAGTCTACTTCAGGTGAACTAATTTAACACGTGTGCGTCATCGACTTTGGAATAGTCCATAGGGACCCTACAGATTCAAGAGTGGCTCGATGATATGGGGCCACATGAACTGAAGTACTCCCTTATGATAGAGAAAATCCAAAAGGAGATATCTCTACATGAGAGAGTGCGGGTATTGACCTTGGTCTACACGACCGAGTTTCTGCAGGGTATGCTAAAAGTTTGAAGGCTAGAAGGAATGTGTAATATTTCTATAAGGAAAGGTATTATTAATTAAATTAATTATGAAAAATGAAGGGACAGGGGGAGTGACTGAGTTCTCTCCACATTTCCGAAGCTGGTGCAGGAGTTGATAGCTTCCTGCCAACTTCTCACAAACAAACTGAAATATGTTTTCAGCAAATAAATACCATTCGCTCCGTCCATTTTTATGCTAGGTGCACGTTGCATACATAATTGTTTACTAAAAATCAAAAATAAGGTTGCAAACTGAATTAAAAATAAAGCTAATGAATAAAAACTACTGTTCATGGCACTTTAATCACACACAGTAGATATAAGCTTAAGCCTACATGCAATTAGTTTCCTTATCACTGTTGGAACAATACTTTTCAGGTCGGCATACTCAACGCCACTTTCAAAAACAGTTTTTTTTGGTTGTTTGTAAGGTAACAACCCTTTAATCATAAACACTAACGAGTCATCTGAAAATTTTGCGCTTCTAATGTCACCCATATCCTCAAACCCTTTGATAAACCCACATCGATAATTAAAACTTAAATGAGAACATAAACTCATTTCATCAAACATGACAATAATATACTTTTGCACATGTCTGTCGTGAATTCTACTTTTTTTTTTAATTTGTCAAATAAAATATCATCAATGCAGGGTTTGAGTTGAATCCAATTTAATTTGTATTCTTATAGCTTTTGGAGATGGCAAGGCGAAGAGTTGAGGTTGAGGTCACCTGTGAAAACGAAAGAGAAAACATTAGTAAAATTGCCCCTGCATAGGTAGGTCCTAGGGATTCAAGATGGCGGTGAGTGCCGGGTGCCTGGTCACTTGGTCACAAGGTCCATACGTGTTCATACGAGGACGATGTGGCCGTGCGCGGTGGTGGGGGTAATTATTGGTCCGCGGAGATAGCCTGCCCGTCGATCTCAGTGGCGATGTCTCGAGATAACGTTGTTTCCTGCAAATTGCTGTTTACACGTGGACAATGCCCGAGTCCTGGGACAAAACAATATTGTTTTGTCCACGTGTAAGCGGCTTTTAAGGTAGACAAAGTAAACACACATCGCGCATAGCGGTTCTTAAATAATTATATAAAATATTTTGACATTTAATATAAGTTGTTCACGGATTTTGCATTGTGATCGCGAACACGATAAACAACCATGGTGAGAAATTGTTATCACGTCGCTTATTAGCACGCCGATAGTTATTTGTGATTGAGCTACATGGCCTCTATTATGAACGCTATTTTCATCTGTATTTATCAAGACGGTATACTTAACTTCTGTACTATCTGTATCTTCCTCGGTATGTTCTACCCTCTTGTCATCTGGACATATAAGATCGAATATATGACCGAAACAAACCAATGAATGACCGCAAAAATTAGTCCGTGTTAAAAATTAGACCCGTCAATACAAACCGATGTACTTACGTCAAAACTTGATGGTGGGCAGATCGGTAGGGTATCTTAGTAATCGGCCGGGAGAATTTTGTCTTCAACTATGAAGTCATACGGAAGCTATGTCATTTTAGTGCGTAGGTGTGTGTACCGTGACGTACGCTTCCCCTCGTTTTATATCAATATACCTTCCCAAAATTTGAAGATGTGGGGTCGGTAGTGTATCTTCTTAATCGCTAGAGAGAATTTATCTTACACTATACCGTCAAGGTGAAGGTATGATGTTTTTATCTTCCCATCATAATCGAGGCCCAGAGTTGGTTCGAGCGCATGCAAAAATGCATTAATCTTTGTGGAGAATATTTTGGAAAACTATAGTCTTTAAAGCTATCAACTGCTTTATTCCAGCTCTACATGCAGAACTTAAAAGACTCATTACTCATTATTCATTTTATTTACATTTAACAAATTAACGATTAATGCTTGCCAAAATTCTTATTTATGTAGAACTTGCAATCTGTATAACGATAAATTTAACCATATTGATATTAATAATATAACATGCAACAATTTTAGAAAAGTAATTAAAAATCAATTTATGTTTCACTAATTTTATTTTATTATTTTTTTTTTTTTTAAATATGTTTTTTAATATTCTCTTATATAATATCTTATTTAACCGAAATACCTACCTGTGCAGTTACATTGTGTATGGATATGTACATGTACATGTGTATGTGAGTTTGATATTTGGTTAATTATTATAAACACTTTATTTTATTTTAGTATTTGAGTTTTTTTATTTTTATTTTTATAATTATTATTTTCTTCAATTAAGTTGTTCTTCTTATAAGGCTCAATAATTATCGCAAATGTTATACTCGCTGCATATGTATGTATACTTATTATTATGTTATCCGCACTGTAAAATGTACATACATATCTAAATTTAATATCTATTCTTAACTTCTTATTGGTAATATTTATCTTTTAGCTTACGAGAAGGCCTGTAATTGGATCTTAATATATAATTCAACCTACACTGTAATTAATAAACATTGTAATCTGTTGGCTTTCCAAAATAAAATAAAATAAAAATAAAAACATTTATCAAAAGTCATTTTGACAAATGACAAAACAAATGATTGGGTAGGTTGCGTAAGAGAAATAAAACAAAATAATTTGTAAATATTATAATGTATTAATATTGATTTTTTTCCATTACAATTAATTTATTTTAGTCTAAGCACATGTTATGTTATTACGTTCTGTTTTTCGATAAAAGATTACATGATTATTTTTTTTAAATACAAATATATAACTATTGTACAAGCTTCCAAAGTAAATATTCAATGAAAATAATTTATTAACATTGATGGTTAACAGCACAGTGTAATAAACTTTAACTATTTTTTTTACCAGAGATTGATCTAACCATTATTTAAATATGTGATTTTTGGGGTAGAACATATGTTTTTAATATTTGGAGGACTTCGAAATGTTATTGCAACTGAGAGGGAAAACATTTTTGAGATGGGGAAATGAAAGTTTAGGGAATTACAGGGCTTATGACATAAACAATTTTGAAATTCTGAGTTCCGTGCGTGAGTCAAGCGTCTTGACCACTACACCACGGAGGCCGCCAAGTTGTTGTGACGTCGAGATTTGTGAAATTGTTCCACACAAATTTCAATGGCAAGGAACAAATAAACATGAATCGTGACGTGTTAGGGGCGCGGCCAATGAAATAACTGCTTTTGCGGGAATTCAAAATTACACAGTTAAAAATATTTTTTATGCCACTAAAAATTTTTTTTTTTACTGGACAGTACTTTAAAAATGAAAAAAGGTGATATTTCCCTATTGTAAAGCGCCTTTAAGTTGATTTTTCACAAAAAAATACGCTGTATTAATCAGCCAAATATTGTTATTATAGGCCATGTAAACGCTGCGAGTCCCATATCCTCTCTTAGAAAAGTTCTCCATCTGTTGTAATGAATCAATCTAGATAACTCTAGGGGTATAATCATATTCTTGATACAAACATTAAGACAAACTCAAACAATTGTTGTTTTTTAAATTTATTTCCTGCACAAAAACATTTTTGTAATCATATCGTAGGTGAGCATAAAGATGTACAGTAATAAAATATTAAATAAAAATGAATTACAATATTGAAATAATATTTTCCAGTATAATTACCAACACAATTAGACATGACGAGCTATACAATAAAATGAGATGATTTTTTCAGAAATAATCACAATATTAACATACTAAATTGCATATTTTATACATTTTATATCTAATTAATCGTAAAGAATATTGCACTTAATTAAAATGACTTATATAGCAAATCTAATATAATTATAACCATAAATATTAGTTTTTCCCCTTTCTTGCACAATTCTAATTTCGTAGTAAGTATATTAAAAATAACCTAATTTATAGGTGTATGTATTTACATTATTACATTAAATGATTAATTATTCGTTTTAAATATATATATATTTTCTTGTTTATAAATGTGTATAAATCTCTCTAATTTACAGACATACGTAAACCGGTTTTGAAGTAACTACCTCATTGTTAGTTAATTTAATGAATACTTTCAAACCTGTGGTGGTACGAGTATTCTGAATTTTATCCACCCCCTAGACTAGAGAGTGGATACTATAAAGATTTTTTTTGAATGCACCAAAACCTTGCGTTAATTTAATTTAATTTATGGCCACATTGATCATAAATGTCAAAAAAATACGAACACGTGAAACCAAATATGGTTTTATTTTATTTGGACCATTATTGCGACCTGAAACATTACCTAAAATACTTAATAAGGTTGAATTGACCAAGCCGTATTAGTTTTTTTCAGTTTTGTTAGTTTTATAAATCATTCAACAATTGAACGTAGTTATGCAGAAAGCAGCCGGTCCACAATTTCGGAAAAACGAGATATTGATGTTATGACCTTAGTCAATTCTATGTTCTGCTAAAAACAGCCGGACCGATTTCATATAAAAAAAAACGGTATTAATCACCTCCGGAAAAAGGTGTCGATCACAAAAACGGCATTTCTCAATTTGCAGAAAACACCCACAAAACTTGAAAAATCTTATGGTACTTTAAAAATCTTTATGTGTTCATTGTTTATCTTTTTTAAAGTCAAAAACATTCAAACATTTGTGTAGATTTTATAATTCACTCTTTTCACAAAATGGCTATTTTCTCAGTTTCACTTTTCTATGGCTGGCCGCTTTCTGTATAACTACGTTCAATTGATCATCAGTGTGGCCATTTTATAAAGTAAGGTGTCGTCGCATTCAAAATGAAAACCCCCAAACTAACCACTCTCTAGGGAGTAGAGAAGATTCAGAATACCACCTAAACTACATAAAAATTGCTGATATTTTTATCATTTATGCCTTCCAAAAAAGTTATTCCAAGTTAACAAATTACAACAGGGATGGAGAATACCTTAAATAAGGGAATTTGAAAGTCTAGGCATTACAGGGCTTATGACCTGTCATTGGCTGGTTTAAGTGGCCACTTTACACACTGTAATATTCACCATTTTGCCTATGTTTGAACATCCATATTTCTTCAATTCTTCCATTTGTTGATTTTAGTGAAGTTAAAGAACTGAAACCTTTTTTGTTGTGAAGAGGTTTATCTGACTGAATTATTTCACATACTAGGCAACGCCTGAAAACAATTTCCCAATTTTTAAACTTCTTCTTGGACCAGTTTGTTTCATTACAATATTTGAGTTTGTCCAAATGTTTTTAGACAAAAGTCTGGATTTCACCCCCTCGGGAGTCACTAAGATTAACAAATTACAACAGGGATGGAGAATACCTTAAATAAGGGAATATGGAAATCTAGGCAATTTGATTTCCTTGAATAAAATTCTGTCATCATAAGTTCTGAGAATAAGGTGGTGCTGGTTACTTAGAAACCCGTCGACGTATAGATTTTAATTAAAGCAGGTTATACAAATTTAAAAACAAAAAAAATGTCATTGGTCACAAAGTGAAAAATGTATCTGATCTAAAAATAACAATTAATAGTAATATTGAAGTGGTAGAGACAAATAAATTTATCGATTTTTAATTTATGAATTCATATGGGCTATCTAAATCACTTCAGTTTTGAGTTAAATTTCGACTAACATCAAATGTAACACAAGTTTCCTTGGTGGTGTCCACATTTAAGGAAAAATTCCTCGTTGCTGAACGAGAAAAGATCCACGAAGAAATCTATAAATCGAATAGTCTTGGCATCTTTGCACATAAAAAAGATAACTCCTAAAGTACTTCATTGGATTGAGGAAAAGAGGAAAGATAATTCTTTACTGTTTGTGATCAATTTTATTGGATATGATTAATTTTCTGAAATCATTACAGAACCCTTAAAAAGCTTTGAAATTATTTTTTTCAGACAGAAGTTCTGTAGGTATATTCGACAGGACCTATAAAAGTGGCACGGATAGTAGTGAGAACCTCCGTTTGATTTTCAAAAAGAGAGGGAAAGAGACAAGATCACAAAATAAATCACGTGTTCAAAGGATTGAGTCGACATATGTTAACTCAAGTGGTTTATCCAAAAAAATGTAAAATGTCATACCCAAAAGCATAGAACTAAGAACAGTCCAGAAACCGCATACGCGCATCAAACAGAAGGCGACTAAACTACTCTTAAGAGTTAACTCCTTTAAAGGAGTTGTTTTACGTTTTGACCCATAAGTTTCTTTGCGGACGTCGCTCAGTACGCGACTCCCGATTTGAATTCAAATATGCCGTGTAGTGTCATTTTAAAGTGTAGAAATGCTGCTGGGATCAACAAGAAACAGGATGGGATCACATTTCGTGTGTAAGTAGCAAATGCATTACTTAAAAATTACATTATTTTTTTCATCTGTCAGATTGTCAAAGAAAACAAAATGGACATTTTGTTAGTGTTGCCAGGGTAGACAAGTTTTTTTACGCTACTTTGCTCATCATGTATTATCTAACATGACATACAAATATCCGCTTTATGTAAAATAAAATTTGTTACATTTTTTAAGATCAAAGTTCATTAATTCAATTACTCTTATTAAATGACCCTTTACATAAGTAAATTAAAAAAGTAGATAATACTCTGTTGTGTCAATCAATGTTTCCGCGTGTACAATAAAATTTTAGAGAACATAACCAATTTTTTGAAAAAAATATATAATTATCCTCCATTTGTGTTATGATTATGTTTTTCGCGATCTGGCAACATTACGCGGTGACTTCAAGTATGCACGCGGCAAAAGTGGGCAGAGCGGGGGGATTTTCGGACACAGTCCGATGTATTTAAATATAATTCTACGCTCCTTCTGGTCTATTCTTAATTCGATGCCCAAAAGTATAAAAGTATATAAAATGAAGTTTTGAATTAATATTAAAAAGATTTTTGGTCTTACTCTGTGAATAAGTTATATTGAAACGGTGATTGGAAAGATGATTAATCAGTATGATCAATATGAAGACATTTGTATGAACATGTGAGGATAATGGAGCCATCCAGCCTCCCTTACATTGCATTCCAGCTCCAACCCCAAGATAGAGAACTTCCGGGCAGACCACCAAATAGATGGATTGACAGCTAGGAAACGACCGCGGAGGAGGCTTATCCTTCTTGAAAAGCAGGCCACAAGGCCTACACTGAGAATAAAATCATCAATATGAGGTAAAATCATCTCTTGCACTTGTAGATTTGTATTTTGTGAGGGAAAAGGCAAAATTGTCATACCGACGGGCTTTGGTCAAACTATCACGCTCCAGACTTTCGGACGTACACAATTCGTCCACATTGTAATGTGAGTGATCGGTATTGTGTGCACACTAATACAGACTTACTGAATCCATGCCGCTCCCTAGGTGGAACATATGGAATTCGCAAAATCTCTCCTAAGCCTCTCTGTCTGGAGCCCGCTTCCGTGTGTCCTTCTAGTCAGGTCCGTCTCCCGCAGTTCAGACGCGAACTGTCGGAGAACTGTCAGCAGTGGATGCCCAGGACTAGAGAACCTGATGCCTTGCAAAATAGGCAAACGTGGTTAAGACTCAGGAGGTGTCCGCAGTATATTATGGCCT
The DNA here is from genome assembly GCF_059751315.1 of Micrasema longulum. Lineage (NCBI taxonomy): Eukaryota > Metazoa > Arthropoda > Insecta > Trichoptera > Brachycentridae > Micrasema > Micrasema longulum. The sequence goes on from NW_028279000.1 coordinate 91,298, forward strand.
AGCAAGACGTAACGCCTCGGCTTGGTGACAATCATCATCGAAGGTTATTGGGTCCGCTTTTTGGTTTGATATGGTGCAAACACAAGAAGAAAAGATCGCGATGTTTTCCACTAAATGTACTGACTTCATGTTTTTTTTTAGTCGGGCTGTGATGATGAGTATCTGATGGTTTATCTGTTCAGTAACAAAGAGAACATTTATTGATAGATTTTTTTATATAAATGCATTATACAAAAAGAAAAAGGGGTTTTTAAAAATGAGGTTTAATTTCTAGATGGACATATAATTCATATCTTAACAAATATGAAAAAATTCTAATAGCGAAAAAGAAATTCATCCTAAGATGATTTAAATCCAGCAAAAATAAAATTAAATTCAAAAATAATATTGAGTTCAGTTTCGATGTGAATATTTTATCGAAAGTATTCAAATATTGTCTAATTAAATATAAATAAACAGTCAAAAGATTTTATCAATATATTTGGATTTTTATGATTGGTTTAATTTGAGAAACTTTGATATTAAAACGAAGGCATAATGTTGCAGAGCGTGTAAAACGATTACTAAAACCAAACAATGACAAATCATAGCTGTAAATACACATATTTCCTTTTCAAAGAGGTTCTTTATTAATTTGAAATATATGTTCATTTTGTATAATACAATGTACGATTATTATAATATACTGACAGCTATTTGTTTTACGATTTAAAAATCCAATAATAATCCCATATCTAATCTTAATTATAGTGAATTATTTATTATATAGTTTTTCGATGGCTAAGTTTGATTTATTTTTAAGTTAAACGAGAAAATACATTGTAGTCGTAAGATGAATATCAGGAACTTTTTCTTATTTTGGAATGTTAAATGTTACATTATATTTTAATTTTATTTATTATAATATTCTAAACTATTTTTGTCGTTGACGAGTTTCAATAATTATTATCAAAGTTGTTTCGATGGTATTTCTGATACACGAATCGTAGGTATAATTAAAAAGATTTAAAATTACAAGTGGTGTTCAAAAAGATGTTTAAAATAGTAGATAAAAGGGGTTATTTTTTATTAGATTTAAAAATACATTTTTCTACGCTATCTTCATCGGTAGATATCAAGACGGTAAAAACTAACATCGATATTTATGTACAAAAGTGTGTATTTGTATACAAATTCAATGTATCTTCGCCGGTAACCAGTAATTGAACTATCGGCCTCATGATGTAATGGTCAGTGCGTTTGCCTACCATGTGAGAAGTCTCGGGTTCGATTCCCGACATAGTTGATAAATATTTTAAAGGGTGTTTTTACAATAGAATATTTCATAGTACCTGGACTGGTACCAGATGCATAAGACTGATCATCTTACATCAAAGTTACAAAAATGATCAAGATACGCTGCGATTAGTATGCATTCCGACGAAGATGCATTGATTTTCATACAAATATAAACACTTTCGTACATAAATATTGATGTTAGTTTATACCGACTCGATATGTTCCAATGAAGATAGCGTTTGTAATCGCGGACTAGGACACGGATTACTCGCGATAAAACGGTAAGAGAAAATTATGCATTATTATTTATTATTACCTATTATTAAAATGACCGTTTAGTAAGAAATATGATAATCATTCGTTTATACGATTTTCATGTTAGGCATACCCTTATCTAATGAAACTTTTTATTTGACGTGGATGGAAAAATTAATCGTTTTTCAAAAACAACATGCAAAGGGGGTTTTCGGTTTAAATATTGTGTACCCAAAAATCAAATTTACCAAAAATGACGAATACTTAAATAGACACGTTACAAAACCAAAGTGGACGATATTTTAATTCGTAATTCAATGGAGCTGTGTTTGATGAGATGCTTTAATTTTTCTGTGAGTGAAAAACAAAACCAATATATTGATTCATTCGTAAATATAATCGAATTTATTAAATAAGTAGATCATTCGTTACATTTTCCTTAATTTTAAAGCAGTAAGCAATAATTTGAGACGGCTTGTAGTCTAGACGTCTAAAGGTGGTAAAAAATGGAACAGTAATTTTAAAACAGGTATTTTTGCAAAACAGAAATAGCTGAAACCTTTTTAAATTGTTAATGCAAAGAAAAACGAATGGTTTTAAATCAAAATGTTTCTAAAAATAACAGTTTAAAGGTGAGTGGGTAAAATCGTATCTACCCTCATCCCCCATGGAAACGAAAAATGTGTCTGGATAAAATAACTATTTCATAAAAAAACAGTTTTTCGAGTAGCGTGCAAAACTACGGGTTTCCATCGTTATCATGTTCGGCCATCCCCGAACATGAAAACGATAAAAAAATACCTAGGATGTGTGAAACTGTTTCTTAGAAAAAACAGTTATAACTGTTTTTAGAGCAGTGCGGCTCGTAACATGAAACAGTTTGGTAAGGACTCAAATATTTTAGGGTATAAGAAAAAAACTTAGAAATCTCCACCAAAAACAGAAAATTAGTTAATGATGCAAAAATAAACTTTTTATAAAAAAACCTACCTACCAAAATAAAAGCGTCATTCAAAACCGTCTCTAAATCTTTCAAAAACAGATTTCAAATATCAATTCGAGAATCGGGTTGTGGTCCCGCGAGTAGTGTTGCGGACTTACGGATCAGATGTCCGAGGTTCGAACCCCACTCTACCCCAACTTGGTTTCCATTTTCTAATAGTGAGTTATTTACAACTCGTTGAAAATTGCCACCAAAATTGAAATATTTGGGTAAATTATAAGAACGCTACTTTTTTTACAAAAAAAAAAAAATATACTTGACACCGCAAACTTCGCATTCTCCATTGAGTTGGTGAAGCATAATTAGAAATCTCTCAATTCGTTTTTCATAGTTTATCGCAAATATCTTAGTAATTCCTTCAATGGAGATTTCCAAGTTTGCTTCTCGTACCCTTATTTATTTTAATTTAAAAAAGAACTCTAATGTTCATTCATGTCGCAACTATGGCAACGACTTATGCAGAAATATGAACTAAGGAAATACATGTTTTCATGCTTGCCGTGATTTGCTATGTCTGTTTGGCAATTCAGTATTTGCTTAATATTAAATGCGGCCAATGGGGCAATAACGTGTCTATTAATTTGTTATATGCCAAAGATTACAAAACACACAAATCTTATTTGTTTTAGATCGTAATGTAAAATTATAAAAGTTGATAAAACATTTTCTGTGGAGAATAAATGTATATCTTATTGAATTTTACGGAATTATTTTACCTATGTTAATTTATTATTTACATTACTCTTTTACTAATAAAATAGATACATTATGAGAACTGACACTGGTAGCGTATTTAATAAAGCAGAATTATTTTTTCAACATTTCTGTAGGTATTATTTTTTATTGTACTGATTACAGGACCCTACATATTGTGTTTAATTAATTAATGCAAGACTAATAAATAATTTATTGCATTTGGTTATACTCAAATTGCAAAGAAAATTCATCAGATGTTTCTCGAATATTAAAATATATTCGAATCTTAGAGTCCACAAATATCATTCTTACGGTATTTCTATTTTCAATTAAAGTACCTACTAACTACTATGAAGAAATGCGTTAATTTTTGCATTTCAATAAATATTAAAATTAAAGTATAAATATGTCCAATTAAAGTTACTTTATCTAAGACAGAACACTGAGTTAAGTACATCGATGTATTTACCTTAATTTTTGTGTTTTTTTATTTACAATTTATTATAATTTACAGTATTAATTCACCGTTTGGTTTAATAGTTTCATCTTTAAAATTTATAATGTCCGATGAACGACACTTGTTCTTAAAGATGCAATATTCATTAAGCAATACTTAGTATACAACTATTGCCACATTATTGGTTTTCCATTCATTGCCTAATTTTCTTAGATTTTCATTCACTTTTAATAATTAGCAATACAACTATAAACACAATTTGCATTTTGTTGTTTATCATAAGAATATTGTAGTTAGTAAGCTTCGAAAACAAAACGGTTGCTTTTATTTAGAATACGTGCGAAGCTACATCAGATAAAAAATCTTTTAGTTTTTCTTGCCTTTAATAATTTGTCCATTGTTGTTACAATTTTAGATCGCTGCAACCGGTAATTTCGTCACCAAGATTCCGAATTTACCTTTGAAATTTAACTAGCCGTCAGGACATCGGTTGCATCATTTTTGGATTGTTGTCAGAACATCTCTGCGGCAGTTACTGATGAAGGAGGCTGCTGACTATCAGCGCAAACGTCGATGTGGGCCTCGGGAGATTGCTCTCGACTGTGAGCCAATCTGGAAGCGGCGAGACCAGCCAAGGCTTCCCGATGACCACTGCTCAAATTCGCCATCGCTTCTCGATGGTTCGTGAGACTGGTAATAGCGTCTCTATGGCTGTTCAAACTAGACATGACATCGCGATGGTTGTTGAGATTTGCCATCGCTTCCCTGTGATTGTTGAGATTAGCCATAGCTTCTCGATGGTTGTTAAGATTGATGGCGTCTCTATTGAGATTCATAGCTTCTCTACTGTTGAGGTTCATGGGATCTCTCGTATTCAGGTTCATAATGTCTCTATTATTCATCGGATCTCTGTTATTAAGGTTGATGGCTTCTCTGTGGCTGAGGTTGGCCATCGCTTCTCTGTGGTTGTTGAGATTGGCTATGGCTTCTCTGTGGTTGTTGAGAAGCATGGCTTCCTGTTGGTGGTGCGCTGCAGCCATGTGATGGTGCAGACTGTTAGCGTTGGCGTCGCACAGTCCCCCGGGTGGGCTGATGCCCGAAGATTGAAGGTTGGCAAGGGTTCGAACCTGCTGATGGAAAAGAAAAATAAAGTTAGTGCGAGAAAATCATCATAATCAACAAAATATCCATTTTATAGTTTTATATATCCATCAACATTCGCATCGTAAATCCTTTTAGCCGTTCTTTCGCTGTCCATTCGCTCTACATGTCCAAACCAACGCAGCACCCCTTTCTTGATTCTGCCGATAATGCAAGTCTCAGCCTTACATAGTTTACGGATCTCGACATTTGTGCACCTATCGTACATCGTTTTACCACAAATTTAACATACTTTCATCATTATTTTTCCGATTCCATACTTCGCTCCCATACATTGGAGTTGGCACTAGAACTCCATTGTGAACTGCTAGTTTTGCCTCCTACGATAAACATTTGTTTGCCAAGGTAGATTTCAGTGCACCGTTCACCCTGTTCCCGGCACCCATCCTCCTTTCCATCCCTAGTAAACAAACCCAACCGACACATCCGTAGGCCAAAACAAAATTATCTGTAATTCTAAGGACTCTGGTCCATAAATACACTTCGTATGTCTATCATAGACAGTATATTACGTAAATAAATGTTCTAATATCTTTTCAAAATTCAATTGTAAATAGAACCTGCCATATGTGTAATCAGAAATTAAATTGTATTGATATTAATAACATATCTTTAACTTCCTTTAAAAGTGAAATTTCCAAAAATAATTCAATTAAAGTTATGATGTTGCGCCTTGAATCCGCAGCCTATATTATGCAGGTGATGTGCAGTTCTGTATGTAGGCACATAATAAATGAACACTGTATGGTCAACTATAGTTGTATTATTTATTGTAATGTGCAACA
>NW_028279005.1:0-94866 GCF_059751315.1 Micrasema longulum
TATCGTCTGCGCACGTCAGTCATACTTTGGGTATCAAATGCCATGTCCAGAACTGCATCTTCAAATATTTCCATGAAGAGCGGGAGGAGAGCGGAAAACCCATGGCTACACCCTTTATTTGTTCATAGATTTTACCTTGAAACGTAAAGTAGCCGGTTAAGAGTAATTTTCAAACAGATTACAAATACCCCTAAAGAGCCTAAGATTTTCAGCCATTTTGAGCAATTTAAACAAAAATACATAGTTTACCCTGAAGAGGCTCCTGCAATTATTATTATTTATTTTTTTTCTAATAAAAACATAACACATCTGAAACCTTTATAAATATAACTCTAACTTATAACACACATTAACAGATGAAAGAATTGAAGGAATACAGGTGTTCAAATATGCGCAGAATGGTGAATGTTACACAATGTGTAAAGTGGCCACTTTAACCACCCAATAAGTCCTGTAGATGCCGAGACTTCTATATTACCTTCTCTGAAATGTTCTTCATCCCTGTTGTAATATGTTAATTATTGTTTGTTGTTATTTTTTATCCTATCTTTGTATGTATCATTTGAAATGGTTTTGCTTATTATTTATATCATAATATATAGCTTTATTTTGTTTTAAACTAGTACTGAAATTATTATTATAAAAGATAATTTATATAGCGCCATTTTCGTTATAAAATATCTCAAGGGCGCTTTACATAGTGATTCTATAGATAAATAAACTGAATTGAAGCTTTCAAATTTGTAATTTAACTCAAACAATTTATTTTGTTGTCACATGCTACGGATTTATTCAAATAATTTAGAGAACAAGTGTGTTTAAGTTTTTTCCGAAACATCACTCCACTTTCACAGCCTCGCACCTCTGCTGGGAGAGCATACCATGCAATAGGGTCTGCGATCGTAAATGCGCATTCACTTAATTTAGTGCGCTGTTTGTGAAGAGGTATAATAACTTTTCCTCTCGCCGTAGACGTAGCTGATCTAAGCGTGAAACGCCTGTCAGCTAGTTTATCTGGAATGCATAGTTCCCTTAGATATTCCGGAGCAGAGTTGTGCAGTGATTTAAACATAAGCTAACGGAGTTTGTATTTGACCCTCTGTGGAAAACGTAGCCAGTGCTTTTCCTGAAGTAGCGGAGTGATACGACTGAACTTAGAGATTCCGAAAATAAGTCTTGCTGCAACATTTAATACAGACTGTAGGCGAGTCATTTTGTTCATTGGTAGACCTGCATAGATACCATTACTTAATATACTTCAATATACTTCATCATTTTATTCACATTTTTGAATACAATTTTTATTGGTAATTTAATTTATTTTGGTCTCTTTTCACCATTGTAAAGTGCATTAAATAACTATTTGTATTGAAAAATATTTTCTTAAATTTTGATAAAATATAAAGTTTTGTTTACAATTTTTTAATAGTAATGTTTTTTTTTGTTATTACTTTTTAATTCTTAAATTTGCAATATTTGAGTTTGTCCAAATGTTTGTATTTTAAAGTACTGTATTTCACCCCCTCAGGAGTCATTAAGATTAAAATTACAACAGGGGTGGAGAATATCAAATATTGTAATAAAACCAATTGGTCCAAGAAGAAGTTTAAAAATTGAAAAATTGTTTTTAGGCGTTGCCTAGTGTGTGAAATAATTCAGTCAGGTGAAACTTTTCATAACACTAAAATCTTTAACTTCACTTAAATCAACAAATGGAAGAATAGAAGAATTATGGATGTTCAAACATAGGCGAAATGGTGAATGTTACACAGTGTGTAAAGTGGCCACTTAAATGTTCGTTATCGTTGTTACTAAAGTTTGTTTGTATTTTTCTTATGTTAATTGTATAATTTTTACCAATAATATATTAAAATAATATATTTTGTTTATATTTTGTAAAATAATATTGTATGTTTGCCTTGTAAATAAAGCTTAAAATCTTTTTAAAAAAATAATGTTTTTTAATCAATTCCTGTGTTTGAAAATAAATAAATAAAAAATAAATACATGTTTACGCTTTTGTCAATTCTCGTGTAAAGTTTAATTTCTTTCAACTTACATATTAGAAGATAACACAGCTTAAAATAATATCTAACTATCTCATATATGTCTATGATATTCTTGCTTAGATTAACATAAATGTCCTTTACCGCAACTTTCGTAACAATGCTCTCTTTGATGTAAATTTTCGAACCAATATCGGCCAAGGATCCTTAAAAAAATAACAAAAACTCACAAAACAGTACTGTCGATTTGTTTCTAAGGCAATGGTATGCATTCAAGAAGCAAGCTGTGTTATCACTCCTAAATTGAGATGACGTGTTTTCCATGTCTGCCTATAGTATATCATGCCACGAGTATACCCATCGTACATTTGAAAAGATTCTGAGATTGTTTATCTTGAAAATATTCTTAAGATGTCTACATGGTTGCGTTGGAGTATAATGTCGCAAAAATGAAAAGACCGGAAAGTTATCAGATTTATAATATCGACCAAAAAATCAATACAATGTTTTGTTCGCTTTTTTCTTTTATTTTTTTGCTTCAGTAATTTCGGTCGCCCAGTGGGGGCATTTACAAATTGTGACAGCCAGTAAATGGAATAAATTAATTAAGCTTCTTGTTGTGCTATACAGAAAAATCTGTCTTGGCGTTCATGATTTTTTTCTCAGTCACACTTCTGTTTGACGCAATTTCGCAAATTTTGAATTTCTTAAAACAAAAGACGACTCTTTCAGTACGATAATTAGTAATATGAAATGTTTTTATGTTTTTGCCTTCAGTAAAAAATAACCCTGTTATAACTGGTTTTTTTTTTTAATTTGCATAATTTATTTTACTATTTATTTGCACGTTATTTAAGACGTAAGCAATAAACTAATGTATGTAAATAAATAAATATCGCAAATTAAAAAAAAAAATCGTAATAATAGGGTTATTTTTTACTAAAGGCAATAACACCCAACACTTAACTGTAGGACTCACCCGGAAACCATTTGTTGCTATCGCCTGATCGATCGTAGTTTTATACCCGTATGCAGAGACAAATCTTAAGGTGAGGAAAGTACATTCTAATCTCATATTTAAAGAATAACCCGAAGGTGAAGACAATATAATGTATTTTCCTCACCTTAAGGTTTGTCTCTGCATACGGGTATTAAAAACAGGACAGAAGGTACATCGTTGATATTTGTAGGTAAACTAATAATAATGGTTAGGTATTCTCTGTTAAAAATGTTTTTTTATTTATTTATTCATACATTCCTAACTCTACGAGGCCAAGAGACGTGTGTTGAGTTGGGATACAACTTTAGGAAAATAAGAAGCATACATATTATTTAACAATGCTAAAAATATAAATTATTACAAAACAACAACAATATAACAACATTTCCTTTCCGCACATTATGATACATAGGGCGCTGAATTGGTACACCTATTGCCAGCGTGTCTTGATAATTATTTATTTCATGAAGGTAAGATGATAAAATATATATAATTATAACATAAATATAAGTTTTAATATTTCAGTAATTTTTTTAAGTAATTTAATATTCTAATTTTTTAAAGAAATCATTTATAATTATTATTATTAATAATAAAAATAATAATACACTAACAGCTATTAAGCTGATGCGTGTATATCAAGTGTACGTGTACGCACACATTAATTTATAATGTATAATAACATTATAAATTAATGTGTGCGTCTAGGCGGTTTTTGAACACATTAACTGAACTAGCACCAATCACTTTTTTGGGAAGGCCACACCATTTCTCCACAACTCGGTTTGTGAGTAAATTCTTCCTCGGGTTGGATGAGAAGGAGATAGTGCTTAAATTCAATGAATGACCTTTGAGATTGCGGTTTTTATTTATAGTGAACTCAACTTGGGTACATTATATTGCTCAGTTAAGATTTTTAAGGTTTCAATCAAGTCACCACGCTGCCTCCGCTGTTCCAGTGAATTTAACCCGAGCTCCCCTAAGCGGTCCTCATATGATGTATTTTTTAGAGAAACTACCATTTTAGTTCTTCTTCTGGACTTCTCTGGCCTTCCTCCAACAACCATATGTACGAGCTCACCCAGATGCTTACGGGTCATGGTGGCTTCATGAGCTACCTGCATCGCTTCAAGCTCTCAGAAATCGACAACTGCCCATGCGACGATGAAATTCCTCAAGATGTCCCTCACCTGTTGATGCATTGCCCCTTTTTCAGCTTTCAAAGACAACAGCTGGAGGCCCGATGCAGAGGCCTGGGTAAAGATCTATGCGACATCCCATCGGTGATAGGTAATAAAGAACTCACACGAGAGGTAGTATCATACATGACAAATATAGCGCAGCAAATTGGTAAAATAAACCAAAGTGGGGAACAAAATGCCGAACACTCCTCTAGTGGAACGGAAGGCCTGTTGACTACTGCCAACAGGCCGGCTTCTCCTGAAGAGTTTTAAGTGATTTCCTCTCCACGTGAGCAAATGCTGAGAAGTTCCTGATTAGCCCACATTAATATATCCCTCCTGATCCCAATAGTTTAGATAAATTTTAAGATATTTAATTGCAGAAAAATCCACTTTTTGAAATATAAACCTTGTATATTATATAAGCAAGGTAAATAATAAAGCAACTCCCATATAAAAAAAAAACAACTATATGTCCTTTTTTAAATAAGGGACTCCAGATTTGGTAGGCATACTCCAGGAGTGGACGAACATATGTTTTTTAAATTATTATTTTTTTTAATTTCCACGTAATAAACAAGATGAGAAATAAAAATAATGTGACCTCGCTGGGGTTACCCGTGCCGAAGACACTAACAATGTTGTTTTTTTTTAAAAAAAATTTACATGAGAAAGTATCCAAAGACGACTTTATTAAGAGTAATAATAGTAAATTGATGAGTTAAGACGCATATTCATGAAATTTTCTTAAAGTGCATTATTTTTACTTTTATTTGTTTTTTTTAGAGATAACTTATAAAGCACTAGTTTTGTTATTCAAACGCTGCTAGATACCATAATTTATCTCGTCCCAAAATATTTCTAAAGTGCATCATGTTATTAAAACAGTTTGAAAAGTCATGTTGTTCTTAATAAATCATAAAATAAGTATGTGCCTTAAAGGACAAACCACTGGAGTCACATTGAACAAAATGTTCAGGAAATAAGATTTTGTGATTGCGTAATTTTCAAAACATGATATATTTTGAACTGAATGAGATAATTTTCGTCTATAAAGAACATTTAATTAAAAATAATGATTATTTTAATTAAAAACAGACATAAAGAAATATAATATCTCTTTGTACATAGCGCCCGTCGCGACTACTGATGGATGATTTGGTGAGGTCTTCGGACTGGTGCGCGAAAACACGTCTCGGGCATCCGACGCGTCGGAAAGTTCGACCGAATTCGATCATTTAGAGGAAGTAAAAGTCGTAACAAGGTTTTTGTGGGTGAATCTGAGAAAATATCGTTTCCTGAAAGAGATACAAGATGATTTTTTATTCATTCATAATACACGATTTTTCAGGGCCAGACCGCAATATTTCATATGAAAATTCATCACGGTAAGCTATAAAAAATATTATCAATAAAAATTCTCACAAAAAGTCACTAAAAAAAATGTCATTTCAAAATGTAGTAAACCCTTAATTTCTCGGACAAGCAGTCCCACCATAAACCCTTACCCCTCTCCTACCCAGCCGCTTCCCTTGTCCGCGTCTGGTGCGTATCGCTTCGTTTGTCAAATACGTTTTAATCGCTTTTTTTTTTGTCTGAGAGAGGTAGGAGTTTATGTAAGGGATGTTTGTCCAATAAATTAAAGATTTACTCCATTTTGAAATCATAGACAAAAAAATTAAAAATGAGTTTTTGGAAAATTTTATTCGGAATTTTTTTCAAGATTTCTATGAGGAATTTTCCTCTGAAATTTCGCGGCCTAGCCCTAAAAAACCAAGTATAAATACAACTAATGGTTCTTATATGAAAACCAAGTGGACTTGGGATATTACTTTTAACTGAAACAATCATTTTGCGACAAATGTGGCTATCGGTGTTCACGTATAAAATAACTAACTGCAATAATTCCTGTATTTTAACTTCAAAGTGGCAAAATGCGTGTTTTATTCAAGCTCCGAAAATAAATTATTTTAAAAATCGTATTTCTTAAATTTTGCGTTTTTCACTTTATTTCATTCAATTGATTGGATTTTTTTTTTTTAAGCCTATGTCACATCTTAATATGTTATTTGCAACACTATAGGGAACAGGAAACCAAAATAACATAAACAGACTACAACGACAGCAAAAAAATTGTTATGCCCTCACAAACACCAACTAAGGAAATTAAAAAAAAAAACATCACAATTAAATGAACTTTTAAACAATTAAAGTAAATTAACTTTTTTAACTAGAATATTTTTTTTTTTTCATAAGTTAGCAGCTGATATTATTGTAGACAATAAACAAAAACTAGTTTTTTTTAAAATGCAAGAATATCAGAATAATGTCACATAAATATTTCAAAACAAGGCGAGGATAATCAAGACTAATAAACCAGAAATGAAAGTATAAAATAAACTTCCATACAAAGCTAAACAAAAGACTCAGGCAAACTTTTCAAGGCGTTAAAAATATAATTAATAACAACAGAGTATAAATTAAAAATAAAATGTTATTTTTTAAAATGAATTTAATAATCCGTAAGAGTTGATAAATAAATTTCAAATACAAAAAATACGGACATTTATTTCAAAACAAAGATAAATCAACAATTTGAATGAATGAAATGTGCGACTTATTTTCAACTATAGAAAATGGCCAAAATAAAACTAACAAAATAATATCTTCATTTTCTAACAGGTGAGAAAAAGTATTTAGTTAATTAAATATGGAATAGTCTACGTGAGCACCAAGAAAATGAACAAAATTTACTCTGCCACCTAACCTTTCCACTTACCATAAATACTGCCAAGTAATGAACACGTCATGTTATCTCGTATTTGGGAATCACGGGCCAGAAGTTGCTCAGAACTCTGAAAGATGAATTTTGAAATCATTCAATTAAATTAAATGTATTTAATAAATGTTATTAAATATTTGTATATAACCACTTACCGACTTTTCTGTGTCTACACCAAATAAACCAACATGCAAACCAACATGCAAAACCCACTATACATCTTCACTATAGTTGTTGCACAATAATATAAAACCAACATGACATGCATTTTAATAAGCACATGCACTGATTAGAACAAACATGCATTGAATAAATTATGAAAATATTATTTTGTTTGAGAATTAATGAATAAAGTAGAGGTGATGGAGGGAGGGGGTAAGATTAATAGTTTTAATAGGGTGCCATTACAGTGAAACATCGTATAAATGACTATATTGGAAATTTGTTTGATGAATAATCAAAGTAACATCATTTTTTAAAGCTTTCCTTATGTAAAATATTTCCATATTATTTACTTTTAACCCTTTATTATTTGTATGTAAGATTTTAACTCCTGTTTTTTTACTAAGTCATGATTTAAATTGATAAGATGATTTGCGAATTCAGAACAATTATTATTGTGAAGACACGTTATATGTTCTTTAACACAAATATCAACATGTTTGTCCTTTAGTTTACGTTTTGCATGTTAGTTTGATTGGTGTCTTGACAAAGAGATGGGTACGTTCAAATATTAAATAACATTTATTAAAATGTTTGACAACAAAATTAATGCTTTTAATAATTATATTAAATGTATTAATTTTTTACAGTTAGGCAAAATCAATTTTAACAACTAATTATCACTTTTTTATTATTTTTTATTAATCAATGTATTTCATTAATGGTACATGCTTTTTTTAATTATATACAAATAAACTTTTATACATCTAGTATATGTTAAGATTGTAATTCTCCAAAAATGAGAATAACTTTTGTGCTTGTAGAGTAACTTACACCGTTAAAGTTATTTATTTATTACAATTTTTATAATTTTAAACTATCGAGTACACGAGAAAAGAAATAAAAACCTTTAAGATATAACAGCAAACCACCCCACGAAACGAAAATATTAAAATTAATAAACGAACTCAATGTTAAATACAGATATAATTTATCGGAAATTCGAATATCAAAAATACGTTTGGTGAACCAGCTTATAGCTGGCAAGCCAACGCTTGGGCAGGACAACGTTTGTCAGGTTCACTTGTGTATTATAAAATAACGAAAACGCTTAAAATTAAGCGAACTCTGACTAAATAGTCATGTAAATTTAAACAGAAAAAGTAAAGAAGTTATGTCAGATGAAAAACAATAGAAGAAAAACGAATTTTAAATTAAATTTAAACTACAATGTTCACTCAATAAATACAAGAACGTCAAATCATTTAACTTATGAATGACCTATGTCTAACAGAAAAAAATACAGTTTTGTGTATACAGCGATAAAGTTTTACAATTCACCTTCAAGACTTCTCCGAAGAGAGATCTCCGAAGTTAATTAATTTAAATAAATTAAAAATATATATTAAACCCCCTCATACTAGAGTTTCTTCTATTCGGGAATATTTTTTACTAATAAAATAAGTCATATAATGTCATGAAACTAAGATGTATATTTTTTTATTCATTTATTTATTCACTGAAAATTACACTCGTTTAAATATTCATGAACTTGTCATGGCTTTTTTGGCTATGCCTGTGATAAACCAAAATTATTAAGAATAATAAAAATAATAAAATAGATTAAATAAGAACATGTGATGCAATAAAATAACTATCCGGAAAATTTGATAGGATTGTTTCTACTGTTGGTATTAGGAAAATGGTTTTTGCGAGGAATTCAGTACTATGAAGAAAAGTAATTTCGCCTGAGTTCGATAGGGATCATGTTAGGATCTGTGTTAGGATTTTGCCGGTAGTGTCTTGATGATTTGATGTTCCACTGTGATTTGTTATAGATACGTATTGTTTTTCTTCTGTTGATTGAGTGCATGTTGTATAGGGCAAATTATTCTAATGTTTCCTATATGTATTTGGGTTTCGTGTCGTTTGATTGATTTGTTTGTATTACTACGTTCTTCTTCCTTTCCGATGCGGGATCTGGAGCGTACGGCCGCGGTCTCAATTTAGAACTAACACTGTATTCCTCCACTGTAATACTGGGAAATTAGAAAAGGGTGATTGTGCTGACCATGTGTATTTGATTGATCACAAACTGACAAAACTGCAGTGAGGGGTACAATGAAAGTTTTTAAAGTTTATTTGTTTTGTTATTTTCGCGGTTTGATTGTAAAGAAATATTAAATTTTCGCTTAATTAGTTTAAAAAAATAAAAATTGATATTGATATGCGAAACTGAAGAAAGACTCAAGTCTTTATGAACAGTTTCGGGAAAGGGGTGGATGCTTTCATTGTATCCGGAAAATTAAATTATAAATAAATAAACAATAAATGAGAAAACATTCCATTTATGATGTATTGTATTAAATCAATTTAAAAAATGATGATAAGATTTATGTCCGGTATAAGTAAAGTCATCAGGTGTTTTTAAATGTTAATTTTTAACTTATCTTAAATAAAGGTGCGAAGGTTTTCACGGTCACTGTTATCAATATGTTTCTTTTTTGGGTGATACCGTGTGTGTTAGATTTGTTCCGACGTTTCGGCTACCATTGCAGGAGCCATATTCAGGGTTAACTGAGTAATGGCAATAAGAGTATGCAGTGCATATAAAACAATATGCACAGAAGCTGCCTTAGTGACAGCCGGACTGGTCCCTATCGATCTTCTGGCAGCAGAAAGAGAAAACCTGTACAAGCACAACCAAGGTGTCATCACAGAAGATATAAAAAACGATAAATAACCATGACCATTAGAGTGAGCCGATGATGTATAAGGTTTTTAATTTTTTTAGATATCAAAGTGAAAGGGGTCTAGAAGGTTGAATTTTGGATCACATTGAACGTAAAAAATATTTGACAAAATATTCCATACTACTTTTGGCCCTCAACTCTCTGAATATTTTGTTTATTATCCATATTGATAAAATTATTTTTTGTTCGTAAAGATATAACTAATCACATTACAAATTCAAACACGTTTTAAAACTACAAAATGCAAAAAGTTTACATTCCACGGAACTGAATCCGTTGAGCGCCTGGCTAATATTGACAAAAACAATGGCTCATAAAAACAATACTACCCATTTATTACAAAAAAAAGTGAAACTTACGCCCTTAGAGGCTTATTTAATAAGGCTTAATAAAATTTATAAAATTTAATTTTATTGATTTTCTTACTTAAATGCAAATGACAGTTGGTTTAGCCTAAAAAATCTACTTTTTCGAAAACTTTAAGCTCTGTTTGAGGGCCAAAAGTATTGTCGAATATATTTTTTATATTTTTTGCATTCCAAGTAATCGAAAAGGCAACTTCTAAAACCCCTTTAATTTCAAAGTTCAGAAAAAAAAATTATCGGCTCACCCTAATGACTATTTATAAATGGCAGGAAAATTGGGATAATTTAAATAAAAGAAGATGGACGCACCGTATTATAAAAGATATAAGAGTATGGGTAGAGATACCCCACGGTGAAACATCTTTCCGAATGACCCAGTGCCTTACAAGTCATGGAGTATTCTATAAATATTTGAAAAAAATCAAAAAGGCCGAATCAGAAGGATGCATGTACTGCAATGAATCACAAAACGATGCAGAACACACGGTATTTGATTGCAAAAAAATGGAGGAAAAAAAAAACTCATAACGGACCTGGATATACCCAAAAGACTGACTCCAGATAATCTTGTAGAAACAATGATTAAAAAGGCGCAAAATTGGGCTCTTGTAAAACCTTTTATTGAAACTATAATGCAGATAAAGAAAAAGAGGAGATGTCACAAGCGGAAGTATGGACAAACTGCAGGCAGAGGTAAGGCCGCGAGGCGGGAACCGGTCAGCAGAGAAGAAAGGGGGGTGTTTTAGCCGGTGTGAGTCCGTCACTACTCAGGCGCAAATCCAACACACACGGTATCACCCAAAAATGAAACACATTGTTATCTTTAATATAATTTCTAATTGTCAGTGAGTCATTGAAGTGTTAAAGACAATTATATAAATGAAGATATGTAATTCATTTTTTTGAGTTATGTATTCATGTCCTTAAGCCGAAGGATGACGATGTCCATCTCCAGATGCATCTAGGAGAAAAAAAATATTTTATATTTCTATGTTCTTTGTTTCATCCGTAAATACGTATGGACACATTTTATTAATTACCTGTCCTTACGCCTACCAAAATGCACACTTCTGACCAAAATGACTATAGAAACCTTGTTTTTGTACTTCGTACATGTCCGGTATTTAAAGATATCGCGTGTATTAAAATGGTCTACTTTGGTTATGTTCGCAGTTTGCTCCAACTTGATTTCCATTTTCTAATAGTGAGTTATTCACAACTCGTTGAAATGGCAACCAAAATTAAAATATTTGGGGAAATTATAAGAAACAATGTTTGATTATGTCCAAATGCTTGCAGACTGGCTGGATTTCCTCCCTAGGGAGTTGTTCATATTTAAATTTATTTCAACAGAGAGGGAAAACATTTTTGAGAAGGGAATATGGAAGTCTAGGCATTTACAGGGCTTATGACCTGTCATTGGCTGTTTTAAATATGAACAACTCCCTAGATTCCCTACCTCCCTAGAACATTGGCTAATTTAAATATGAACAACTGCCTTGGGAAGAAATCCAGCCAGTCTCCAAGCATTTGGACATAATCAAACATTTTTTAATTACTACCTGGTAAAATAAAAAAATTGTTTTCAGGCGTTGCCTAGTAGGTGATTTGGTTCAGCCGGATGAATCTCACCCTCATGATAAAGGTTTCAGCTCTTTTACTTCACAAAAGTCAACAGATGGAAGAGTTGAGGAAATGTGGATGTTCAAACATGGGTGGAATGGTGAATGTTACACAATGTGTAAAGTGGCCACTTAAACCAGCCAATGACAGGTCATAAGCCCTGTAAATGCCTAGACTTTCATATTTCCTTCTCAAAAATGTTTTCTCTCTCTGTTGAAATAAATTTAAATTATAAGAACGCTAATATTTCTTATTGTATTAAAAAATATACATATACAGTAATCGATAATTTTGATTAAAAGTTATGCAATATTCAAAACATATTGTGAATGTTTTATAAAGGTTCAGAATTATGGTAATATTATATTTTTGTAGTAAATTAATTGTTCTGTAAGCTGAACCGTTAGCGGTATTCAGAATTATCTCCCGTTTGGTGATTTTTATAATTATAAAACGAACTTAACGGGCGAGGTAAAATCTTACACCAGGGGCGGGTTTGGGATGCTCTCATTTGTAAATTTAGTTCAACAACTTGTTTTGCATGGCAAAGCGACCTTTGAGGGGTTGAATTAATGTTCGCCCCTGGAAAAGAGCACGTGACGAGGAAATGAGGGTGTGTGGTGTTATCAATGGAAGCTGTAATACGTAATTAGGGAAAATTCCCAGGAAGAAATATGTTCGCGTTGTACCAGGAAAACGTAACTTGCTTTTCGTCATAGAAAGCGAAAATTATCCGCTTGTGAAGTTATTATACTATTTCATGTTTCATTAATGCTTAAGTAATGAATTACCGGGGTTATTTTTTAAATAATATTAGCATTGATATCTTTATACTGACGACAAAAATAACATTATTATATATTTACAAATGAAAACAGGGATGATATTTTTAGTAAGTAAAAATCGAATGAATCTTTATTAAATTATTATACATTGTTATCATTGGCAATATTTTTTAAAGTTTTCAATTAAACAATTCTAACAGTGAATGTACATTCCTCCACATACCCAAAACCTTTTTAAAGACCGTGGGTATCGGTTTCCCTCATTAAATATGCAATGATTTTATTAACAATATTTTGAGTTTGTCCAAATTTTTGTAGACAAGGACTGGATTCAACTCCCTGGGGAGCTGTTTATATTAACATATTACAACACAGATGAAGAACATTTAAGAGAAGGTAAAATAGAAGTCCAGGCATCTACAGGGCTTATGACCTGTCAATGGCTGGTTTAAGTGGCCATTTTACACACTGTGTAACATTCACCATTCTGCCTATATTTGAGCATCTATATTCCTTCAATTCTTTCATCTGTTGATGTTTGTGAAGTTTGAGAGCTGAAACCTTCATTTATGCAGGTGAGATTCAACTAATTGAATTATTTCACCTACATATTAGGCAACGCCTGAAAATATTATTTTTTTAATTTCTGTACTTCTTCATGGACCAGGTAATTTATTAAATTTATTGAGTAATTTATTAAATATGCGGGCACTTTACTTAAAAACTTGTAATATTAAAAATAAAATGATGTTGTTTCTATACTGATATATTATTTATATAAAACTTTCACTAAAAAAACTCAGAATTGTTTTATTTCGTTAAATACTTTTACTTTTTTCTTTATGACCTTTTATTTTCTTATTTTATCAACATATTTAATTTTAAAAGGAAATCTTACGTTTTGTTTTAAGATGTATATTTTTGTTAAATTTTTATTTTTTATCTTGTTTTGGTTGCATTTATGAATACCCAGTATTCTTGCATTTTTTATTTATTTAAATATCCTTTATTCTTTACAATATTTGAGTTTGTCCAGAAGAAGAAGAAGTTTAAGAAGAAGAAGTTTAAAAATTGAAAAATTGTTTTCGGGCGTTGCCTAGTATGTGAAATAATTCAGTCTGATGAATCTATTCACAAAAATAAAGGTTTCAGCTCTTTAACTTCACTTAAATCAACAAATCGAAGAACCGAAGAAATATGGATGTTCAAACATAGGCAAAACGGTGAATGTTACACAGTGTGTAATATGGTCACTTAAATCAGCCAACGACAGGTCATAAGCCCTGTAAATGTCTAGACTTCCATATTCCACTAAGGTATTCTCCATCCCTGTTGTAATTTGTTAATTTTAATGACTCCCGAGGGGGTGAAATCCAGTCTAATGTCTACGAACATTTGGACAAACCCAAATATTGTAATGAAACCAACTGGTCCAAAAAGAAGTTTAAAAATTGGAAAATTGTTTTCAGGCATTGCCTCGTATGTGAAATAATTCAGTCGGATGAATCTCTTCACACAAAATTAAGGTTTCAGCTGTTTAACTTCACTAAAATCAACAAATTGAAGAATCGAAGAAATATGGATGTTCAAACCTAAGGAAAATTATATTGCACAGCGTGTAAAGTGGCCACCTCAACCAGCCAATGACAGGTCATAGGCCCTATAAATGTCTATACTTCCATATTATTTTCTTTAAGGTATTTCCATCTCTGTTGTAATTTGTTAAATTAAATGACTCCCGAAGGAGTGAAATCCAGTCTTCTGTCTACAAACATTTGAACAAACTAAAATATTGTAGGAATTAATATTTAATTCTCAATTGAACGTAGTTATGCAGAAAGCAGTCATTCATATATAAGTGAAACTGAGTAATCAAATCGACCCAACATTTTGAATGTTTTTTGCTTTGTCAAATGATACATAATGCGTGCATTAGTTATTTTTTAATACAAAAAAAAAATTTGATACGGACGAAGTTGCCAGTTTTTTGAAAGTTCGAGATTAGCAATAAGCAAAAATCTGCTTTCTTCCAATTTAATTTTATTTGCTTTTTATATACCTTGATATTTCTATGTTTTTCCATTATGTATTTTTGTATT
This sequence comes from Micrasema longulum, assembly GCF_059751315.1. NCBI lineage: Eukaryota > Metazoa > Arthropoda > Insecta > Trichoptera > Brachycentridae > Micrasema > Micrasema longulum. The sequence continues at coordinate 14,757 of NW_028279005.1, forward strand.
ATTAATTGAGTATACAATTTTCTTTGGCATATTTTTTATTATTCATATTTCTTACTAAAGTGTAGATTGAGTTTCTAGAAACCATATCTCAACTATCTAATTTTTCTATTGATTTCAATGATACTATTATTTTGTTGATTTTAATTTTATTTTATTTTTTATATTATTCAGAAAACATACATACATTAAAAGTATTGAAAACCACGACTTTCTAACATAAAAAGACCAATTTAATTTTCATAATAAGACTAATTAAGTTTTCATAAATGTAATGATATTATTATTTTGTATATTTGATTACGTATGAATTTAAATTTGTATGAATAATATTTCAAAATTTGGCTCTGATTATTTTTTTCAAGTTGTAGTCTTTGGAATTTTATTATTTATCACTTGTTTTTCTGGATTGTTTTAATATTGCATCACCTGTCGTTTTATTTGAATCTTATTCATTTTACTATTCATTTTTAATTTTTAATTATTATGGCTTGACACAGGCACAGCCTAAAAAGCCCTAATAAGTTCATTTATATTTAAACAAGAGTAATTTTGAATGCATAAATAAACAAATATATTTGTTTGACCAGATTTAATGATTTTCATGACAGCCAAATCTAATATTGAATGAGACCTAATACAAATTCTGAATGTATAAGGAGACATTCGTTTTTATGACATTTTGACATCATGAAATTTTCAGATAGTGATAATTACATTTTTTTGTATGAAAGCGGCCTGGCTGTATTAAACAGAACATATAATTGACTTTCCTAAATTCAAAAACAACAATATCTCATTTTTTCAAAATTATGGACTGGCTGCTTTCTGCAAAACTACGTTCAACTATACCTCCATAAAATAACATGAATTGCTTTAAAAGTCATTGATTATCAAATAATAAAAAAATAGTTAGAAACTAAGTGTTTCTATTTCACTTTTAAGTAACAGATTTATTTCCGTTTATTTCACCTGTATTATCAATTAATATTCGATTCACGAAATCGCTATGCATTCCGTGCCATCCTATCTGGCTAGGTGGATGGATAAGCGCCGCCATTTTGGATATATCGCAAAACCAGTGGTGTATCAAAAAGGGGTTAAGGTTCAAAAACTGGCATGAATTTAAATGGTCTTGATTACAGGTATTAATTTCATTTAGCCACATGCAAAGTTCTGTGATTTTGCGCTGCGGCGGCGATAAAATTAACTTTAACAATAGTTTTTTATAGAAATTGGTCGTAAAACTATCTGCTTTGTGGTCAATTGTCAGGGCGTTTGTCTACCACGTAAGAAGTCATGGGTTCGATTTCCGACATGGCTAACGTATTTATTAAAAAAGGTTTTAATATTTCATAGTCACTAGCAGATGGAACGTAATACTAATCATCTTCCTTTATTTAACAAAATTAATCAAATACTCTGATCAATTTGAATGTAGTGATATATGAACAATAAAAGGTGATAATAAATATTATACTGTGTTTAAATCGTTGACAGTTATGAGTGAAATACAGTTTTGTGATTGAAATGAGGAATTTAGGTGTTTTTTATTTATTGCAATGTAGAACCACATTTAAAACAAATTTTTCTAGTACACTCAGCCAGGAATCTAACCTAGAACCCCAAGAAATCACGCAAAAAGGCGGATTTATTTTAACATGATTTTTTTTCAAAATGTGAACTTGAAAGTAGCCATCTTGTCGAAAACAACCGTTTAGAGTTTTAGTTTTATTTCACACCTTATTCTCGTATGAGGAAGTTCGGAGATTTAAATTTGTATATTTATTTGTTAATCGACTATTAAACTAAGCTTATTTTTTTGTATCTTATTATCCATGGTATATATTGATTTACTTTTGAAATTATTTCGCCTGCGACGTCATAAGTTCTCATCAGACAGTTCATATGATTAGTGAGTTGGCTTCTCGGAAACCGAAAGTCTTCCCCAGCGTTTGATTTTTACAAACTTGTGACGTAGTTTAAAGTACTTTTTTTTAATGCGATTTCGAAAAACTTTACAAGAAAGTTCTGCTTCTTCTTTTTCCTCTTGGTTTAGCTTTTATGACCTGCTTGTGACAGTAATATGTCCCAGGATGATGACATCCAGCTGTTCTATCATATTTTTGTTAGTTCATTTTTTTGTACGTTTTTGAGAAACTTCGATATACAATAATTTTATTTATTTAGCTCACAGTATTAAAATGTACAGAGGTTATTTGTTTCAGATCCCGACTCGCTATAAATTCCTGTGTTTAAGAGGAACCTTTTTTTCCATGCATTTTTTTTATTTTATTAAATGATGTTTTAAAAATTCTAATTATAATAATAATAATAAATATCTATATATATTAGAAAATGAAACACAAATGTCGATTAGAAGATACCATGATAACCATACGAGTTAAAGCATTAATATAAATGTAAAAATAAACGATGAATATTTTATTAGAAAACATTAGGATAATAATAAAAGTTAAAGCGTTAACATAAATAAGAAAACATAATGTTCATTAAATGCTCTAATTTTTGCCGCGTGTAAAAAAACATTTTTCATATCTCATTTCCCGTAGCACTAAACTTATTCTTTGAACCTGAACCAAGAATAAATGTTTTTCACTTACAGCTTCTTTCAAAAACAAACGCTTAAAGGGGTAATCTTGTAGAGATAAGTATTGAAATATTGGTTTTTATGTTGGTGCGTAAAACTGATCACTTTACCTTCTACGTTTGATCATAGTTTTTTGTGTGAACAAATTTAAGGCATATTTGAGAAGGTTTTCACGGACACTGTTATCAATTGGAGGCCTCCGTGGTGTAGTGGTCAAGGCGCTTGACTCACGCATGGAAGGTTCCGGGTTTAATTCTCGATTAGAACACAAAAAATAAAATGTGATTTTTCTCAAGCCTGGGTGTTCTGTGATGTAATTCACCACAGTTATTGGGCCTCTTGGCCTGTTGTGGTGCAAAAATAAATAAATAAATAAATTTATTTTTCAGGTTATACTTTGTGTATTGGATTTGTTCTGGCGTTTCGGTTACCATTGATAAATACCAGGGAAAAATGAAGAACCATTTATTTAACCTAAAATATAAGAATCCCCCGGAAACGGAAGCTGTTTAAAAACTAAGTTGCCAAGAATGTGATTAAGTTTACAAAGCTCAAACACGGTGCATAGCAAAGAAAAAGATTGACGAACACAGAAAAATGTATAAAATTGGGCACCCTGATAAATCTGTAATAGCATAACACTTTATAGACACCGGACATTTTTTCGCCTTTGAATCGAAATTTTTACATAAACCTAGTTATTACAGTGCGCGAATAAGAAAAGAGGCAATTGAAATATAAAAACACCCAAATAACATATACAAAGAAGATGGGCTTAAATTAAGCTCAACGTGGTTCCCAGAACTACATAGTACAAAAACTAATAGAAATGTGCCTACTGCTGACTTCGACACGGTAAAAATTACTATTGCTTAAATAAACACATTTTTTTTTTCTACAAAACACTCAGTTTACCCTGAAGATGGCTCCTGCAATAGTAGCCAAAACGTCGGAACAAATCCAACATACACAGTATCACCCAAAAAAGAAACATATGGATAAATTAAATGCAGAACCTACCATTAGTTATTGTTAATTCAAACGACGAAAGTGAGTTTGCGTGTTTTATAAAATGAAAGATTTTACTTACATTATAATCTAGATTTTAAAATGTAAATTTTGCGTCTCCACTCCACTTAAGATTGAAATTTGTAGTGATTTTATTTATTAAATTTTACACTGGAAAATAATGATTTGATAATTTTTTTACGTTCATCATTTGCGTGCACAATTAAATAAGAAACGGAAAATATCTTTTTTTTTTTATTTTTATTTTTTTTTTTATTTTTTTTTTTATTTTTTAAATTCAAAACAATTTTTTTTTTAAATTCCCGCCAAACTGCAGAAGCAGTTTTCTTGCAGGGATTTCTCTCTTTTAACATTTTTGTAACATAATATAATAAATGTTTACATAAAATATTTTTTTAAAAAAATCTTAAAAATATCAATAAAATAAAAGTTTCAAAAAAATTAAATACAAGTTAATCAAGTCTTTTTTGAAAACGAAATATATAAAAAATAATAAACAAACACTTTTTTTGACACTGTTTTAAATTGTTTGGTTTCCCCATTTTTTTTTTTTTTTTATAGACTAAACTTAAATAAAATCTGCCTACAACTTCAAGCGCAGTGCCCTTTGCATCACTGTGTTTCATTTCATTTTCATTTATTTATTCAGATATTTAGAACATAACAGAAAAAAACCCAATTTATTCTAAATACAATAATAGATCACAAATTACAGTTAATAGTTATGTTATTAAAATAATTTAACAAAATGTAAAAAAAAAAAAAATGTTAGAAAGTGCTTGTGCGCGCATAGGGAAATGACGATAATGAGAAACTAAGTACTAGAAACTATCAATGTATTTTTCCATACTATGAATAAATTATTTTATATTTTTTCTAAATTATGGAAAGAGAATTATTTAAAAACATGACTACCTACGTTTCTTTTTTTAAATGTCTAAACTTCGGAATATTCTATCTTTTGCTCGTGGAAACACGATATTACATTTCCACGTGTAAAGAAAATTTCTTGCACACTTTAAGAGTTGGTTTTGAATTATTTTCAATACGCTGTTGTTTTAGAAAAGAAAGTTCAGCTCAAAAAAAAAAATTCGAACGTCAGAATTTCAATCGTAGGTCTTCAATACATCAGATACTTCCTTTCAAGGTAATGCCACTGCATGACATAACCAATACTATTTTAAATATCATCAACTTTTCTGCTCACTCAAATTTAAAATACACATTTGGTCATAAAATTCATAATTACAATACGCGTTATTCAAGGAATCTTCATGTGTCTAAGTTTCGCTCAACAAAGTTTGGCAGAAGGTCCTTGGAAAATATTGGCCATTCCGAATATAATAAACTGCCTAATGAGCTAAGACACGAAAAACTGAATAAAAAATCCAGAAGTGTCGCAATCAAAAAATATTTCTTAAATCTTTTTGATAGTGATAATTATTAATGTAGTTTATATAAGATGGTGTTTTATGTTTCTTATACAATAATTTATTTATTTTATTTCGGATGTATTATGTTTTGTCAAAAAAAATTTTTTTTTATGTACGGTCCCGAATGAGTTTCTTACAACTCCTGAGAGAATAGTATGTAATTTTTGTATTATATGTTTTATTAATAATAAATAATATTAATAAATAAATAACGCAGATAAAATTTTTATTTAAAAGGGATTTAAAAAAAAAATTAACGTTTGAAATTTTAAACTCAGTCCGTCAATTTTAAGTATTCTGTGTCCATGTCACTGTTTCCGTTAAATTTTGCTACGTTCGTTTCTGTTCGTTTCGTTTCTTCAGGCTCCACATCAGTTCAGTGAGATGGTCCATTGTTTAAGCTCATCAAGTGAAGCGAGCAAGGAGCAGCCTAAAGGCAACGGAGCAAGATGATCGCTCTATTGGCTAAAGGCTAAAACGATCTTCATTCCACCTCAGTACTTAGGTCAGGGGCGTAGAAATTACGCTTAATTGCTTAAATCCTCTTAAAATAAAAAGCAAGGTATAATTTATTTTTATTATTGGTGACCGCTTTTAATCTACATTCTCTTCAATCATAAAAGTAAAAGTATTTGTTAGAGATTATACATATGTCACAGCTGAATCTTAATTTTACCCGGATTACATAATTGCCTTGGAAAATTAAAAAAAACACTCCGTTTTGTAAAAAATCCAAGCGACAATTGGCCGTTTTGCATTTTGGCAAAACAACTATTTCTCACATTCAAACGTATATTTTTTACTAAATGTTATTAAATATTTGTATTTAACCACTTACCGACTTTTCTATGTATACCGGTTTCGAGACGTACCCTTCTCTTTGTCAGGACACCAATTAAACCAACATGCAAACCAACATGCAAAACCCACTATACACCTTCACCATAGTTGTTGCACAAAAATATAAAACCAACACGACATGGATTTTGATAAGCTTATTGTGTCCTTACGAAAAAACGGGTACGTCTCAAAACCGGTAGACATAAAAAAGTCGGTAAGTGGTTATATACAAATATTTAATAACATTTGGTAAAATATTTAACCACAAAGTTAATGCTTTAAATATTAAAAGTATATTTTTTCTTTCATTCACCTGACTCAACGATCAGTCATGATGTTTCGGCTGGATACAAATCGCGCTTGATTGTCTTTTTTAGTTTTTTATTTAGTAAAAAAATATCAAGGTTTTTATTTTTTTTCTTGAAGCTATTGGTAAATTAGACTATTTAAATCCAGTTTGCTAAGAAGCATTGTGACAAACTAAAAATATTGTTTTTTTCCCCATTTTTAAAGTACCCGGCTCTGAATGTGTCGAAAGTGTTTAAATACGATTCATTGAAATAAGAAGGATTGAAATCGGCAAATTTAACAATGGAACCCAGTTTGAATACAGAATGATTTAAAACAAAACGTGATCTGTCTAGACTGGACCAATCGAATATTTGAAAATCGTGTGCATACCAATCCGTATTATTAAGGCTGCCTTACACGCTGGCCAATACGTTCACCAGTACGCGAAATTACTACACTGCTCACACGTTTGCGAGTCGTTCAGTGTCTCTTGGTGCGGCCAATGTGCCGACGTACATAATCTCTGGTACGTAAATCAAAAGCACCCAAAAAATACGTGGCTCAAGCACCAATATAGACAAAGAAACTGAAGCAGCCGCCACGTTTTAAAATTATTTTTATTCGTTTAAATTTCATGTAAAAATAATTGCCTAAAAATATCCTCTTTAGCCTAGTCAACTAAAAAACAGACCGGTGAACAATTAAACGTTGTTATGCAGAAAGCAGCTAGCCATAGAAAAGTGAAACTGAGATAATAGCAGTATTATAAAAAGATTTAATAATCAAATCTACACAACAGTCGGAATGTTTTTGACTTTGACAAATGATAGAAAATAAATTCATTAGTATTTTTTGTATTACAAACAAGAATTTTATTATGTATTTGAACAAAGTTTTTGGCTTATTAAGAAATGTTGTTATTGTGATCACTGTTTTCAGAAGGTGATTATTACATTTTTTAGTATAAAAACGGTCTGGTTGTTTTTAGCAAAACATAAAATTAACCTTATTGCACCTGATAAAACCAATATCTTCTCCTTTTAATTTGTGGATTGGCTGATTTTTGCATATTTACGTTCAATTAATATCAATTTTAATTTATAAAATGAATGCACAAATTTTCGAATGACAGATGTTATTTGTTTAGTTTTTTCAATAAAACAACAATTACACCGAAAAAAAATATTTTGTATTTGGAACTACTTACAGAGGCTGTAAAGGGAGGAGCTCTTTCTGCACCCCACCTTGCTCGACTAGCGCATCAAAGAAGTACTTAACGGTCATCATTTTGTTAGGCCATGTAGTATTAGAACCCACTTGCATTCGTTTCTATTTTCAGCCAATAAATCCATACAGAGAAGCAACGCTTATTGAAGAAACCCCACCATTTTAATAGTCTGTGAAGCAGTAGATTAGGTATTAAAAAACATTGCTTCCCAGTATGGAATTTTTGGCTGAAGATAGAAATGAATGCAAAAAAGCTTTGATACTGAATGAACTAACATTGAGAACCACCATGAACTACTATGATGAGATAGTCGAGCATGGTGGAGAGAAGAAAGAGAATGGAAAGCAATTTTCTCTTCTCTTAATGGTCTCTGAGTGTAGTTCCAAATACAAACTATTTTATTGTGAATCTAATACACAGGAACCTTCCCACAAAGGAACACCAAATTTTAACAGGCCAATCGTTTAATTAGTGGGCAGACACAGCTTTGAAAAATGTACATTTATTTGTAATAAAACCTTCATTATCTACAATTAAATTACAAAAAATGTGAGATCGAAGAAAAAAAATAAATTATTTGCACATTTTTAAGTAGTTAACTCATTAAAAAAATTATAATGTTCTTATGAGCGCACATTTTAATAAAGTGTGTTTTAATGAACAGTTCTTTCAATAGTGTAGCTGAACAAATTAAAAAAATTCTTCATTGCTCATATTTAGTACGTCATCTTGTCTAAGGCCAATGAAAAATGGGTTAAGAATGTCAAAAAAAACGCATGCGCTCCCTCCGGCAGTTCATAATGTACTATAAACTTAAAGAACGTCGAACGTGTGATAGCATTTACAGGTGTTCAGCCTGCGCCCTTTCAGTTGTGTTAAAAAACCGGTCTGCCAGTCACAAATACCTCCTCTTTACGTTTACATGACATACATATTGACGTATTTGCCAGCGTACTGGTGAATGTATGAGCCAACGTGTAGATTCATTTTTACATTATATAATGTAGGAATGAGTGTACGTTCAGAAATAAAAGGTCAGCAAACACTTTGAATATTTAGGTAGCTATAGCCAACCTTAAAAAAAAAACATTATTATCAAAATGTTCTTATTGTCACACAGTGGCACAAGGAACAATGCAAAAGTACATTACTTGTTGCGAATTTTTATTATGTCTTTATCACCACGATAATTTTTTTATAGGCACCTTGTGGTGCAAAGGGCGCTGCCTTGGCATTCAAATCGCAGCGTATCTGATCATTTTTGTTTGATAAGTCTTACGCTTCAGGTTCCAGTTGCGGGATAAAAATGTAATTTTCATCGTCTTAATGAGAATATTTTAAATTTTTTTATTTATTTACAATTTTAAAAAACCCGTTTGGGTTACATTAGAAATTTAATATTGTCTAGTCATTTTATGTCTCGTCTAGTCTAGTTAGTTCAGTCATCATGTGCTTTTTCAGATTGATTTTAAATTTGTCTCCAGTAAAAGTTTTCAAGTAGTAAGGTAGGTTGTTGTAGTGTTTAAGTCCATTATGTAGTATTTTTGACTGTCCTGTGTTTGTCTTTGCTCTTTCAATATGATAGTGTTGTTGTTGTCTGGTGTTATATTTGTGTATGTCAGCATTTTTGACTAATATTATGTCGTCGTCTTGTATGTTTCCCAGTGTTATTTTGTGCACAATTTTTAAGGTCTCAATTTTAGTCAAGTAGTTTATGTCAAACTGGTGTGTTTTTTTGTACAGTTCAGTCGTAGAGGTCAGGTAGCGTAGGTTGTATGTTAGTTTAAGAATTTTATTTTGTTGTCTTTGTATTCTTGTTATGTCTGTCTTGTTGCCAGTTCCCCAGAAGGCGATCATGTAACTCAATTTACTTTTGACATAGGCTTCGTGTATCATATTTTTTTCCTTTCTTGGTATATAATCTTTAATTTCAATTTTATAAAGTAAGTTAAAAAATGATAATTTTACAGGAAATATTTCAATCTTAATGAATAAGTTATTTCATATGAAACATTAGCATCTTGTTTTTTTCAAGCAAATATTTTGTTTTTTCATTGAGGTAGGTATTAGGTATAGAGGTCTGAATTTAAAGTGAAAACAGCAGATTGAAAATATCACTAACAAACTTAAAAGACTAACGTATATATTCAAAACAATTCGAAATATAATTAATGTACAGGAACTTTTAAATATTTATTTTGCATTGTGCCAATCAATGTTTGAGTACAGTATAATCGGTTAAGGTGGTGCAAGTGACACAGTTTGAAATAGTGTATTTGTTGCACAAAAATCCATGAATGAAATAATACTCAGAGTTCCGATACGGACATCTACTGAATGACACCAAAACAATTGTACGCTTAAACAATACTCACTTACAGATTGAAAAACTACTATTTCTCAAATGAAAGACATAACCCCTACAATACATCACATACAAATAATATAATCATTAGATCCAACACGAAGACATCTTAAACAGATACAAACTAAAACCACTTTCTGACAAAGGGATTTTGAGTATTATTCAATTAAAATCTATAACCTACTTCCACTATCTATTAAAGCAATTAGTAACGAGAAAATGTTTAAAAAGGCCATAAAAAAATGAATAGTGGAGCTAGGTAGAAGTAAAATGGATTGTCTCATTCATCCAAACCAAAATTGAATCAACTGCTCCACAAGTTTATAGCTTATGTTAGGTTTTTGTTATTTTCATTGTGCGTTTTGTTATATAAATAATTTAGATGTACATATATACCTTGTTTTTAAAACAGTCTGAATATTTTGTTTTTTAAGTTAGTCTTCTTTGTTTTTTCTCAAATGTAAAAACATTTTTAAAAAGTTAATTGTGTAATTTTTTTACATTTTTTTTGCACCACAACAGGCCAGAAGGCCTAATTACAGTGGTGAATTACATCACAGAGCACCCAGGCTTGAGAAAAATCACATTTTTAATTTTTGTGTTCTCACCGGAAATCGAACCTGGAACCTTCCGTGCGTGAGTCTAGCGTCTTAACCACTCACCACGTTATTGTTTAGTGTCTTCGGCATGGGTAACCCCACCCCAGTGAGGTCACATTATTTTTATTATTGTTTATAGTTTGTAAGAGTAAAATATTAATAAATAAATAAATATGACTAGAGTAAACATGAGCGTTCAAAATATGTTCTCTCAAACTGCGGCCAATTGACATATGTTTGATAAAATTGACTTTAGTCTGTTGCGAGCGTTCACCGGCTACTTTTCTCCTCGCAATTACTAAAATGCCTATATGTACACTAAAAAACCGCACAAACCAATCTGGAAAAGCGATGGTTTAACCTTTCATCGGTAAAACATGTTTTTCAATTCTTGTTTAAAGTAGCTATTTTCATGTTAAAAAACGTTACCAGTCGTGAGTTTTCTCCTGTCTCTATCCTGGTCAGTTGGTCGGACGAATAATGAAACGATAAACAAAGGTGATGCGTATGCGGAAGGGAGTGACATACTGAATGGAACTTACAGTAGACCGATGTAAACAGTCTGTGTTTTTTACTATACTACTTGTTTTGCTTGTCAAAGTCAACGTGATATGACGTGACGATACTTGTTCCCTCCGCTGGTCATTTAATTCCTTAGGGGATTAGTTTTTAGCTCGGATTTATATGGAGTGTTTTGTCTATATTTTATATCTCAATGTGTTTTTGAAGGATAATTAAACTTGATTATTTAAGTACAACCAACAAAATATTATAAAACGAAATAAGAAAAAAGAATACAAAACACATAAACATGAGGTTTTCGTCGCATTAAAAAAAAACAAAAATTATCCAATCCATATATAAATGTATTTCAACAGAGAGGAAAAACATTGTTGAGAATGGAATATGGAAGTCTAGGCATTTACAAAGATTATGACCTGCCGTTGGCTGGTTTAAGTGGCCACTTTACACACTGTGTAACATTCACCATTCTGCCCATGTTTGAACATCCACATTTGCTCAACTCTTCCATGTGTTGACTTTTGTGAAGTAAAAGAGCTGAAACCTTTATCACGTAGGTGAGATTCATCCGGCTGAACCAAATCACCTACTAGGCAACGCCTGAAAACAATTTTCCATTTTTTATACTTTTTCTTTTACCAAGTAGTTGATTCATCAATGTTTGAGTATGTCCAAATGTTCGCAAACTGGCTGGATTTCCTCCCTAGGGAGTTGTTCAAATTTTAATTTATTTCAACAGAGAGGGAAAACATTTTTAAGAAGGAAATATGGAAGTCTAGGCATTTACAGAGCTTATGACCTGTCGTTGGCTGATTTAAGTGGCCACTTTACACACTGTGTAACATTCACCATTCTGCCCATATTTAAACATCCACATTTGCTCATCCTTTCAATCTGTTGACTTCAGTGAAGTAAAAGAGCTGAAACTCTAGTTTGATGGCCGACATGGTTATTAAATATTTATTGAAAATGGTGTTTTCACTCCAGAATTTTTCATAGTCCCCGGACTGGTACCTGAAGCGTATGACTGATCATCTTACCTTTATTCAACAAAAATGATCAAAATACGCTACGATAGGTGTACCAATGCAGTGCTCTATGCACCATTAGGTGCGAAAGGGGAATGTGATAATGATAAAATCGACCGCAGAAAAAATGTACTGTATCTTATGAAACTGGTTTCGAGACGTCAGACAGACTGATGACTTAGAATGGTTACGCAGTCGACGTTTTGGCCACTCATACTCAAGTTCAACAGTAAAACTCTGCTAAGGAAAACCTATTTTTTGTAGAGCAAATAAAAGCCTTTAGAATTGTGTTATTCAAAAACTATTTTTCAGTCAGTCCTAAGTGAAGAATTAACTTCAAAGAATGCCATTGAAATGGCAATTCAAGCCTGCAAAACAAGTAAAAAAATTGTTAAAAAAACTGTCACTAAGTCTACTACTACCACTACCATCACGCCATTTCCCGTAGGGGTAGGCAGAGAGAATGGACCGCCACACGCGCTTATCCTAGCATACATTCCTAGCTTCTTCCACATTCATATTTATTTATTTTACACTTTATATACATATACAATATATATATACATATAAGGGCGGGCATATTGCCTTAAAGCAATTTCATCCTACCAACTCAAACCGTTCAGTTTGAGAAATTTACAAATACATGGACAAATTGAATCTCACAATTTTATACAAAAATTAAAAACAAAGATTAACAAAAAAAAAATATTAAAAAAAAAAAACACTTATTTATAAAGAGAGGAGAGGACATCTTGTCATACATATCCTTTGGTTCAGTCTGCTTTTGACATGACCAGACTTAAGATTTTGGTTTATCTGATCATGCCGCGTCTTCCTTGGTCATTCTCACGTTACCGTTTATTTTCGCCATACATAGTTGTTTCCCACTCTTTCGTCGTCCATTCGTTCTACGTGACCAAACCATTTCAGAGACCCTTTCTTAATCTTATCAATTATACTTGACTCAGATTGTCAGGTGTCAGTAAATCTGATAATATAAATCTTAAAACAATCACATTTTTTCCGAAAATCCCCTTAAAAATTGTTTTTATTTTATTTTAATAAGCGTTTTGATGATGGCAAATAAGCAAATTGTATTAAATTGATCTGACTGCATGACTCGAGTCTAAAATCACTTTGACATGTCATATCAAATAAGTCACTTTCTGATAAAAACGAACAGAACACAAAAAACCTTTTTTCTCGAAACGATATTTTTTAATAAGGCCACTTTAAAAAATCACTTTTAAATTAGTTTGGTCAAAATTATTTTACTTCTACCTATCAATACTATATATTTTTAAAGCCTTTTTTAAAAATTAAAAAAAATCTATATATTTTCTTCATTTTTTTTCCTCTCTTCGATGGAGGTTGGAAATCATTGCAGCAATTTTTAACATTGTTGGCAGCTCCCTCGAACAAGGGCTGACTGCTGCAATGAAACCAGTCATGCAAGTTCTTTAGCCAAGAGATTCGCCTTCTACCTGCACTGCGTCTTCCTTCAATCCTTCCCTGTAGAATGGCTTGTAAAATATTATATTTTTCGCCTCTCATCACATGCTCATAGTACTCAAATTTTCTATTCTTTACGGCATTTAGTCCTATTTTTTTTTTCATCCCTCTTATCCTCCCAGGAGACTTTCAATATCCTGCTCTAGCACCATATTCTAAAGGCTTTTTCATTTCACTCAATTTCAAATAGTTAATGTTAAGTCTGTTTAATAACGTCTTCTTAATTATTCGAAAGAATTATGTTTAATAAATTATGTTGCAAGTAGCCTTGAAATTAGAGAGATTAACAACTTGTGACACACAATGTATGTTTAGAAAACAAAAGAATTTCTTATCTCAGTCAATAGCATACCTCAATAGGAAACAAAGAAAATCATGGTATTTCATAATATAATATAATATATCAGATAGATTTTAATCTAATTGGTATGTTCAAAATCGAATTATTGATAATGAGTTTTAGAAAATGACGTAAATATATAATCTTTGGAATCAATGCCCGGCTTGGAGAACAAAGAATCAAAAATATTTGGTCTCTTAATTTTTTTGTAGACAAGAACTGGATTGAATCTTCTTGGGAGTTATTAATATTGATATCATATAATCCAGTTTTTGTCTACACAAAAATGGATAGACCATGTTGATAAAGCCAGCTGGTCCGTAAAGAAGCATGAACATTGTAAAATAATTTCAGTCATTGCCTTGTATGAAGGTATAATAATTCAGGCAGATGAATCACACCCACATTAACCAACATTTTGGCCCTTCTATTTTACAAATGACGACTGATAGAAGAGATGGAAAAAGGTGGATATTTAATCATAGGCAGGATCATCAAGGTTACACAGTTCGTAAAGTGGCCACTTAAATAAGGCAATGACAGGTCACCAGCCTTCTAAACTCCAGAATTGCCCGATTATTTTTCAATTCAGATCGATTGTTATATTTATCATATTTATTTCCCACGTTTTTGTTGAGATATTGGCGGGTGCTATATGCACCACCGGGTGCGGTTAGTAGAATGATGTTGATAGTTCTCATATGCTATTTATAAACCAAAACCAATATTTCCACATTTAAAAGGAGTCAACAATTTATTCATTTAGATACTCTGTTGATCTTAAGTGATTTGTGGTTATTTGTTTGTTGCTATAAGATAGATAATAAGAACAGTCATAGATAAGTTTCGTCATCTTAGATGCTATATAAAACGTGTAATTCTTCGAAATAATATATCAGTTCATTACTTGTGGTCATCATGGACTCAGTTCAGAAATGTGTCACTGTGTGCAAGCGTGACCAGAGAGTATCCAAAGATGATACTAAAGAATGGAAGTTCAGAGTTCTGTTACCAGATTTACACCCCTCAGAAGTTGCTTGCGTTACTGGTGATTGCACAGAACTTGGAGATTTTCAACATCCCGATGTTGTACCTTTGAAAAAAGAAGGAAGCACAAACTTTTGGTCAGCAGTTGTTGCGATCCCATCCATTTTTCCCGTTAATTATCGCTACTGTGTTTGCATAATAGCCCCTAATCCACGCCAAGTTATTGTACGAAAGTGGGAAACCAACTTTGATCCGCGCAGAATTAAAACCGAAGATCTACCCAATGATGAAACTGACACGTTTGGAGAATACAATCAAACAAAGAAAATTGACAATGGATGGCTTTCAGAAGGAAAACTCTTCCAATTTACGATCCCCGAAGGTTCTATCAAATTTGGAAAAAACCTAATTGATAAAACTGTGTATGTTAAACTGACACCATTAAATTCTCAATTGGATTGTGTTGCTGGTGGTGCTGCTTTGAAAGAGCCCGATAATGTAATTACTGAAGTTGCTAACCAAAATGGAGAAGACCCTAAATTTAAATACCAAGAAGAATACGGTCACGTTTATTCAAAGACTGACTATTTACTGTTCAACGTAACTACTCCCACTGATGTCGTTAACATTTTTATTGTTAATTTTTACGAGAAATCTACCGAAGGACTTATTCATTTGGGTTACACTCATATTCTGGTGTCCGCATTGAAAATGTCAAAAGGAAAACTTGAGTTGCCTATTTATTGCGCAACAAACAATTTACCGATAGGAACAATGAAAGGAACGTACCTTATTATATTACCAACGAAAGATTTGCCAAATGACATGTTAGTTACTTATCAAAGTTTTTGGAATGAACTGTGGAAAGGGCTTGAGGGAGGACACCGCGGAATGGGGTCCAGTTTTAAAGGAAGAGAAGAACACAAACTGAGAGAAAATACAATCGCATCTTTTGAACAAGCGGTAAAAAGTGGAGCTGATCTTGTTGAATTTGATGTTCAACTCTCAAAAGACCTCGTACCAGTTATTTACCACGATTTTAAAGGTTGTTTGATCACAAAAAATAAAACGGAAGAAGAACTATCGGACATGGTTGTGTTTGATGTACAAGATCTTACTCTCAAAGAACTTCAAGAACTAAGAATTTATCATCAGGTGGAAAAACGAGAAGGAATCTACGTTTTTGATGAAACTATCCCCGAACCTTTCCCTTTACTTTCTGACGTATACGGAAGCGTCAATCCTGATGCTGGATTTGATATTGAAATCAAGTGGCCAATTTCTAAAGCAAATGGTGAGATGGAATTGGAGAAAACGATTGATTTGAATATTTATTTGGACAAGATCATAGAAGTTGTAATGCGTCATAACCGCTCGAGGAAAATCTTCTTTTCCTGTTTTGATCCTGACGTTTGCACCGCGCTAAGGATGAAACAGAACCTTTATAGGACCATGTTCTTGACTGAAGGTTTGATCGATCAGAAATATGAAGATTCGAGATGCAACAGCATTCCAGCAGCCGTGAAGTTTGCCTTGAACTCCAGTATCATCGGCATTGTGTCTCAAACTGCTGATTTGTTTAGAGATCCTGACCTGGTTAAATTAGTTCGTGATGCAGGACTCGTCCACTTTTGTTGGGGAAATGACAACAACAATAAGGAAAATATTAACAAATTAAAAGGATGGGGAATGGAAGGTATTATTTTTGATAAAATTGATGTTTATTCGACTAAACCAAAAAAAGAAACAGTGTTCAAGCAAGTTGAGATGGAAACGTCTGCTAAATATGTGGTTCAAAGTAATTAACGATTATTTTTTATCAAATAAGTTTTGTTTTGCTTTTTTAATGAAAATGTTATTCTTACGTTATGATTAAAATACTAATATTTTAAATAATGCCATTTTATTTATTCTCAAAAAATGTCTTAATATTTGTTGAGAACAACAAAACAACTTAACAAACTACTAGAGCGTTACAAAAAATATTTGTATGATGCGGTGGAGTGTCAAACATAATTTATTATCATCAACGTTAAAGAATCGAAGAAATATGGATGTTCGAACATTGGCAAAATGGTGAATGTTACGCAGTGTGTAAAATGGCTACATAAACCAGTAAATGACAGGTTATAAGCCTTGTAAATGCATGGACTTTCATTTATTTTTTAAGGTATTCTTCATCTCTGTTGTAGTTTGTTAATCATCAAGGTATTTTTTCTTTCTAGAATTTTTGATTGTGATTTTTACTGTTCTATGCATTTTTTTTATTCCTGCTCTTTTTTACAAGTACCTTAATATTCACGTAAAATAAACTTTAAAAATATAATTTGTCAATGTTTTTGACAAGTTTGCTCTATATTTACTACGAGTATTTTGGTATTTTTTCCGTATTTCTTTATTTTATCACCATTACTAAAAAAAAAAAAATTACAGTAAGGAAAAACCAAGATTTTTTTTAGAATTTTAAATTGAAAGGGGTACCTCAATTACAAGTTATATATAAAAAAATCTACATATCAGTAGCATAAAAAATATTTTTTGATTCATAATTTTAAATTCCCGTGAAAACGGTTTCTACGCCATGGCCACGCTTTTTACACGTCAAGATTCGGTTTAATTTTGAACTTTGTTCGTAACCTTTCAAATTTAAATACATCAGCACGAATTTTCGTTTTTGTAGAGACATATTTTTTAACAATTTTATTTGATAAGCTATGCATAAAAACGTTTCTCTACAATGATCATATTGATTTTGAAAATACAAATAATTTTTCTAAATCCATTTATTTATGTGTTTTTCTAAATCCACGTTTTCCTATTCTTAAAGTATCATAAACTTATATTATATAAAGTTTATTTTTTTAAATGTGTTAATTATATTAAAATCAGCTTATAAAATTAAGATTCATATTTTTTTTTTTTTTTTTTTAAATATTAAAGTAGGGCACACATATCATACATATTGTTATGTGTGTTCTAATAATAACATTGAAAATATATTTAATTTATAAATTGTTTACCACATATGTCTTGACCATTATTTTAAATTTTGATATGTTTTTTTCTTCATAAATATTTTTTTCCATTTCGTAATACTTTTTAATTGCTTTAAATAAAATGGAATTTTGTGACTTTGCCTTTTTCCTAAATGGAAGTCTAATTTTGTTCTTTTCTCTAGTATTGTGATCGTGTTCATGCTGGTTCCGATCAATTTTTTTCCAAAATTCTGTTTTTTTATGAACAAATATCATTGTATTGTAAAATATTCTTTGTTTATATGTTAATAATTTCATTTCATTTACCATCGACTTTACCCTCGTATATCTGTTTTTTTTCAAAATGATTCTAAAGGCTTTATTTTGTAATACAGTTAGTTTATCTATGTTTTCTTTGTTTGATAAAAATAAAATGCTACTACAGTAGTTAACGTGTGGTTCAATAATTGCTTTGTAAATAGTTTTGCAGGAGTCCTTATCAATAAATCTTCTGATCCTTCCCAAAATTGATATTTTTTTTGTAATCTTATTTATTACCATCTTAGCGTTTTGGTGAAATGTAAGTTTTGAATCCAACATTACACCTAAATATTTAATTTCAGTGACTTATTGATGGTGGGTGCTATAGTAATTGGACATGCTTAATCTCATCGTCAAAAATGAATAAATTAAGTGCGTTCATTAAAAAAAATACTCACAAAAAAGTGTATATTTTATGGTGGTGTAAATAAATTATTACGTTCACTTATTTTTCCTATTAGATTTAGAGTGTCCAATTGCTACAGCATTCCCAATTAGCACCCACCCTTTTTGAAATGATTTTTTTAATCGATTTGCCGGTTTTTTAATACAGTAATTTAGTAATGAATTCATTTCTAAAGATCTTTTTTCATAAATGAAAAATTTAAAGTTATTCTAGAATAATTATCAAATTATATTTTTTCAGCCACTATGAGATTGAACTGATAAAACTTTTTTTTAAAACAAATAATCATTAAAAATGATTATTGCTGTGCAACAAAATATTATGTAATTTGTAAAAACCGCGAAGTGAAGTGAGTATTTACTTATCAGTGAGAAAATATTTATCTTATATGTTTAATAAATTTAGTGTTCTGATGCTCAATCGCAGATAATATCACGATGTTTAATCACGTCGATTAAAAGACCTTGACCAACACTTCCCCGTACGAATATTATATCGCCTCGGTAATTACAGACATGTGCGGCGTTTGTGATTGAGCTGCAGGACTTAATATCTTTATTATAACTAAGATTAAATTATTATTTCTATAAATTCATACATTTTACATATTTTATATTTTTTCTGTTTAACTTAATCTAAGTACGAGAACTGAAACTATTCTTGGTGATTTCCAATTCCCAAATAATAAAAAAAATACAACAGGATTATACTAAGTGAGGATTATTTTCTTTAATATAATGAAAATTTAACAAAAAATATTGTCAGGAATATAAAAATTTTAACCAATATTTTTCAATTTCATAGAGCATTGTATATTTTCGGGGTGTTGTTTGATGCTCAGTTATCTTTTAATCTTCAAATGGTTAATATATGTAATGACTCCCTTAAAATGCTTGGTTTTGTTCTTAGAAATGCCAAGATCTTTTCTAACACTCAGATTATGAGGACATTGTATAATTCCTTTGTAAGAAGTCGTTTAGAGTTTAGTTCCATTATTTGGTCGCCACATCAGGCTCGATACTTTTTAATGGTGGAGAGAGTGCAGAAAAAATTTCTGCGCTATCTGTACCGACTTTTTACTGGTAATGCTAGGCTATCAGTCATTATGGAGGAGGAGAGACGTTCATTTGGGTGTTCACTTGAATAAAATGATGTGTTAGACAATTATGTAACAGAAATATTATGTCGAGGAATGGAAAGTGTTCTCTCCTGAAAAGAGATTCAACACAAGATAATTGTCGTTTATGTAATAGGAAACGCTTTAAAAAAGTGCAGTCAGGAATACATCATAACTATTTAAGAAAAAAGTGAAAAGTTTTGATTTAAGGAAATTTATTACGTTTATTTCAATTTTTATATGTATTTAACTTTTTCATCTTTTTTTTCTAACGAATATGTTCTGTAACTTGAATTATAAAAATAAAACTTTTATTTTATTGGTTGGTTGGAAGAAATTGCCATTTGGCAATAAGCCCGCCAATGTACAAATAACATTATGTACAAAAAATTTTATAAATAAAAAAGTAATATTTATAATTATTTTTTGAGTAGCACTGATTGAAAACTTCGTTTTTTTGTAATTTATAGGTTATTTTAAAAATATCAATAATTAAAAATATTTTTAAAAAAACAAATTATTGTAAGACGTTACTCCCCATTATTTACACAAGATTTATTTTTTTATTTTACGTAATGGGAAACGTTAATATAAATATATGTATTTTATTTATACAAAAATTGTATTTAATGGTAATATTGCATACTTGTATTTTTTATTTGAATACTGTTTAAGAACATTTTACAACACTTCACCAGCCAATGACAAGTCATAAGCTCTGTTACTGCCTGGATTTCCGTATCTCCTTTCAAAAATTTTCTCCATATCTTTTGTACTGGATTATGCCATACGTTTTGTCAATTTGAATAGATTTAAATACTGTTTAGATTTAGTTGTTATAAACTTATTCATGCCAACCTGTTAGGGCATACATAAGCTTGTTGATTGGCTTTTAAATTATTTTTCATTTATTTATATATTTTTCTTCTTTTATTTAGGAAACTTACAGTACAGTTACATTATTTTTTACTTTACCCAGTTAGGCTTAGCTCTAATATCTTAGTCTTTCTAACTCCCTAGTGAAATTCAGTCTTTGTCTACAAATGTTTGGAAAACCAGCTTTAGCCTTTTTGATATGTTTTCTATCCTGCAAAACATTGTTTTTCTTTTACGTTGCAGTTATCATTTTATTTGATAACAAGCCATCAAAACAGAATGTCAAGTAGACAAAAGTGGGCATTTTCAACAACCCTTAAGTTGAAAGTAAATAAGGAAAATGAGTTTTTGACTATTTTTTTGGAAAAATATTAAAGAAACAACAAACAAACAAACAAACCATCACGCCGTTTCCCCGTAAGGGTAGGCAGAGAAGATAGAACGCCACAACACTCTATCTTTGCATACAGATCTCGCTTCCTCTACATTCATACATCTTCTCATGCACGCGCGCCGATTATTCCGACTTTTGACATGTCCATCTTTAAGTATTTGTTGGATTTGGTCATGCCATGTCTTTCTCGGTCTTCCTCTATTTCTGCATCCATCAACATTCGCATTGTAAATATTCTTAGCCGTTCTCTCGCTGTCCATTCGTTCTACATGTCCAAACCAGCGCAGAGCTCCTTTCTTGATTTTGTCGATAATGCTTGTCTCAGCCTTACATAATGTACGGATCTCAACATTTGTGCATCTATCGTACATAGTTTTACCACACATTCGCCTGAGAGATCGCATTTCGACAGCATTCAGCTTACTTTCATCCCTGTTTTTCCAAGTCCATACTTTGCTCCCATACATCAGGGATGGGACCAGGACTCCGTTGTGAATCGCCAATTTTGCCTCTTGTGACAACCATTTATTTGCCAAGGTCGATTTAAGTGCACCGTTCACTCTGTTCCCGGCACTCACCCTCCTTTCAATATCTTTTTCAGTCATTCCATCCCTAGTGAACATACTTCCCAGATACACAAATTCCTCTACTTGTTTTAGTATAACTCCATTCACAGTGATTTCACATTTAGTCATACTTTCATTTCTTTCAAAAACCATCACATTCGATTTATCGACATTCATCAGCAAATCGCTTCTCTTGCATACATCGTAGACCTTTGTTACCAAGAATTGCAGTTCCTCTTTGTTATTAGCAAGGAGTACAGCATCGTCAGCATACAAAAGACAATTGACTTTTAAATCACCCATTTTTGCTCCCATTCTTAAGCCTTTCAGTTCTTTCATGCAGTTATCGATATACACGTTGAACAGCCATGGTGACATAACACATCCCTGCTTCACTCCTTTATGAATGTCAAACCACTATGTGTATGATCCATTTACCCTAACACATGCTGTGCTGTCTTTATACAGAGAAGCAATAGCACGTGTTAGATTTACGCTTACTCCGTACTCCGATAACACCTTCCATAATTTTTCTCTGTCAACTCTATCAAACGCTTTTTGCAGATCGACAAATGCGCAGAAAAGCTTTTGGTTTTTAGCAAGAAATTTTTCTGTCTATATTAAAGAATATATGTTTATATGTAATATGTATAACCCTTGTCAAAGGATTTATTTATTTATATATTTTTTTACCCTTGAAAATAGACGCATTGCATGTGAATTATGCTATTTATATAAATTTTTAAATAGTAAAGTAGACACTAACTTTTAACCTACTCTCCAAAATTAATCTTTATATCCCTTTCCGCGTGACAAGATATAAGTATTTACTCCAACAGCTGGATTGTAGCACTTATTATTCACATAACTCTTTCTTTTATCGTTCTTGCTAAAAGTTTACTGCCTTTTTTTATCTATCGATATATTTTACAAGCCCCTTAATTCATTTACACATAAATTAAGACTATTTTTTTCATACAAATACACACATACAAACCTTTTTGTTGTACCAGAATTTAATATGTATGATTTTTATTTAGAAACTTCGCTGGTCTATCTTTAAACTGTATATTTTTATATGTTATTATATTATTTTTAACTGTTTAGTTCTGTAAAATATATAATCTTCAATCAAGAAAACACTCTCTTATTTTGTTCCTGTAATATTATGTGTGTTAAATCTAAGTTTAATCATGATATTGTTTTTTTTTTACACAATTGAATCCAACAATGTAAATAATGTATTTAAATAATAAAAATATTATTCTGCCGAATTTTTTCAATGAGAATTCAAATTTTTCTTTGCTTTCTCCCTATGCAATCAGCAAACATTACAATTTATCGCTCTACAGTTAAATATTTTTTGAAATGTTGGTTAGTTTGCACGTTTGCTTTTTGCTGTTTGACCGCCTTTTTCCAGACGTAACTCTATGCTGTATTACTCGCTAACGGGTGTAAAATAAAGAACCGCGTGACGTCATAAAACATCCGTTTCCAACAGAATTATAAAAAAAAATACGAATTTTTCAGATAACTCGAAATACTATGAAAGAGTTTTATAAACTCTACCATAGCAATCGTAATGACATTTCCAAAGTTATATAGAAAGGTCAAGAATGTTTTTTTTGGTTTAGGTACAAACATAAAAACACAATAAAAACATGTATGATACATTAATTGTAATTTTTTTTTTAAAATACAAGGGTTATTTTTATCACAGCAAAATAATTGACATATTGAACCAATTAAACATTTTACTAGTGTAATTAATTCAATTTCGAATGACAAATTTGTTTTCATTCGATATCAGATATTTTGTATAACCACAGACTCGATAGTAATTATCTCGGTGACTACGTACATTATTTACATTTAGACGTTAAGTTCAATAACACTCACCATCAGATAAATTAATTTATCATTATAATTTAATTAAAATTAATTGAGAGGATTTGTGGACACCCACGACCATATTTTCTTATAGCAACAAAGCTAAAAATTTTACTCATGATTTTGATAAAAATATCCACAAAATTTCTTGGTTAACTCTTAAATGACCATGGTAAATAATTCCTTTGCATGCGGTTATGTAACATCGTGTTACCAGAAGCAAAAAATGGAATGTTCTAAAATTCACACATCTGAAAAAAAAACATGGAGACAATCTGTTTAATAAATACTTTTCCATGATTTATAAATTTAAAAAACCGTTCAGTTTAGCCGTGTTACAGCAAAATAAATAAAAAATCATAAGCCACTTATTTTAGATGCGTGCGTCCCTTATCACTACCAAGAACCGACTGAATTAGTTTCAAATAAAAACTGGCCTCAAAATAGCGTCTCTGTCTTCTTTGATAACAACTCATAAAATTTCTATCATTGCGCTCTCTCTTATACAGACATATTGCTGTATTGGTGAACATTCATTCCTCGTGTAATAAGGATAAATATTTTGTTTGATTAAAATCCAACATAGTTATAAATATTGTACTTTCCAAATCCTGTGAAAATTTGTCCATTTGAAGATTATAAAAAAAATAACTTAATCATCAAAAAAAAAAGATAGATATATCAAGTCTTGTGTCGTTTGTCGACTAGTGTGACATCACAGCCACACAATAGTTAAGTTTAATTGTAACAATATTTTGAGTAAGTCCCAATTTTTGTAGACTTGAACCGGATTCAAACCCTTTGGGAGTTTACAATATTTACATATTACAACAATTAGAGAAAACATTTTAAGAGGGGATTATGGAAGTCTGGGCATTTTTACAGGGCTTATGAAGTGTCATTGGCTGGTTTAAGTGGCCACCATCCACAGTTCTTCTTTCTTCTCTAACTCATATAGTGTCCATGCGGCTTGACTGTAGAATCATCTACCATCCACCATCAAAGATGTTACTACATTCACTCTGTTTAAATCACGTCTGAAGAAACATCTCCTTCCTCTTCTTTAATCTCTCCTCCTTCCCTCTTTCCTTTTTTTTCCTTTTTCCCATGAGTAATAGTTTTGATTTAAGGTAATTTACAAACAAATGTGTATATTCCTATTTTTTTTATATCTTTAGCTTTTTAATCTTTATTTTCTATTGAATATGTTCTGTAACTTGAATTATAAAAAAAAAACTATAATTTTATTGGTTAGTTGGAAGAAATTACCATTTGGCAATAAGCCCGCCAATGTGCGAATTACATTATGTACAAAAATTAAATAAATATATTTTTCCTTCTACGTGCCACCGCCAAGGAGACTTATGTCCTCAGAAGCAGTGTGCGGTATGTGGTGGACAAGCAGTACTGATCTATTTGATTTGTTAATTATAAAATTGGGTAGTAAGTGATAACAACCCTATCCCCATGATTTCGTATTTTTATCGACTTTTCTTTTCGCTTACAATCGCTGCCTGCTGTAAGTTTAAATGTGTATTTTTACCGCGATATCGATTCAACCCCGTGGCAGTTGGGAGAGAATTATCATAAGGAATAAAATTTGGTCGATTTTCAGGCATTCCAAGGACGTACAGTAAGGTTTAGAAGAAAATTTTGAGGTATTTTTTCTTTTAAGAGTACGGACACAAACATGATACTGAGAATGCTTAGCTACCGTAGTATAGAAAAATGCATATTTTTACTTCTAAATGTTTTCCGCAAGATACTTGGTTTTACGATCAACTAAGGTATTTATTTATTTCACGTGAAACATTATATTTTTTATTTTCTATATAAACACTTCATTGGGCATAACCCGTGTCGATTTACGTTAGTTTAATGTTATGTTCTAGTACATGATAAATATAATATAATATAATAAATAACACTGTATTGCAGTGGCGAGCTGTGAGTCTTTAAAATTGTAAGCTACAAAAGTTCTGATAAAATGGCCATATGGCACATAAAAAAAGTATATAAATAATCCCTAACAAATGGCACTAGTGTCTAATAATTTGAGTAAAAATATTTTCTTATGTAGCACAAACATTCGATCTTAAAAATGCATTAAAAAAAACATGATTGCCAAAAAAAACTGGAACCCGTGAGGACTCGAACTCCCGCCCCGGTCCTCAGAAAGCAACGTCCCATCCGTGCGGCTAGTTCATGTTTTGAGCAAGGCGTTGAAAAAGTCATTTATATAACTGTATAATTCATTAGCGTACCGGTGCATCTTTGTTTAAGTCTGATTATTATAACTTGTCTTGAAATTAAACAATATTTCTTAGTGAAAGAGATATAAACTAAATAATTTTAAAGTATTCCTTACCGAGTACGATAGTTCACTAAACAAAACATAAATTACCTTTTAAGAATCATAATTTCATTAATTTTTATACCACATTAATATTCACAAAACGACATGAGTTATACATTTTATATTTATTTATATATATATATATGTGTATTCTTAATACTATACACTAACGTTACGTTACGTTACGTTTTTATCATAACTCAAACCTTATTTTAATTGTTTAAATAGATACCATAGAATAACCTACAATTCAATTGTCATCGTTTGCACAAAAACATTTTATAAATCATGTATATTTTATTTTTGTTTAGCTAATCATTGTTTTTTTTTAAAACACACTAAAGGAGTTTTACTGATACGCTAATATTACGGATTAAAATATCAATTTGTTGTTTTTATATATTTTCAAACTAGTTCCTTTTCAAACCACCGAAACTTATTAAGTATGATCAAGTATTATTGTAACTTCCCTGTTTTGACATACAAAATATATTTGCTATCTCTTTCTCACACATAACAAGTGCGTATATAGGCGTGGAATGTAAAATGATGATCATGATTTAAAAACCAACAAAATAGAAAAATTTTACAATGTGTAAAGTGACCCCTTGAACCAACCAAGGACAGGTCATATAACTTGTAAATGGTTCAAATATATGTATACATGTATTGTTTCCTGAATATTATTTTAATTGTGGTTAATGTACACCCCTGTTAGATAGATAACGTCGGGGAGGCAAATAGAGATGGTGTGGGGGAATCGAGATGACGTCGTATTACGCTGTGATAATTAACGTTTGCAAGGTTTGACCGTATAATTTAACTCAAGTAGTTGCTTGCCAATTTTGTCTAACCCTTAAACTAAAAAAGACATCAGCGAAAATTATTTCGGGATTATGACTTTCTATTGGTTAGTTGGCTGTATTTACCCCTTTTCAACGTTTTTTTTTTAAAAATATCATTTTTCAATAGAACATCAAAATTATCATGTACAAAACCATCTTCAGAACTGTGGTTTTATCAATGAGAGGCGTCGACTCTAACAACAAAGTCTGCAGAGATGCTGGACATCTTTGAAAAGAGAGTGCTAGGTTCCGTAATTGATGAAAAATCTTTAAAATTAGATCTTACAATGAACTATACATCTGCACACCTTCCAGGTTTTCTGTATACATTGTATTAAATAGGCTGAGATAAGTCAAATATGTGCAGAAAATGCCATCATCGCGGGTACCAAAAACAGTCTTAGGTGGCATCTAGAATTGAAGTCACTGAAATTAAATATTTAGGTGTAATGTTGGATTCAAAACTTACATTTCACCAAAACGCTAAGATGGTTATAAATAAGATTGCAAAAAAAATATCAATTTTTGGAAGGATCAGAAGATTTATTGATAAGGACTCCTGCAAAACTATTTACAAAGCAATTATTGAACCACACGTTAACTACTGTAGTAGCATTTTATTTTTATCAAACAAAGAAAACATAGATAAACTAACTGTATTACAAAATAAAGCCTTTAGAATCATTTTGAAAAAAAACAGAAACACGAGGGTAAAGTCGATGGTAAATGAAATTAAATTATTAACATATAAACAAAGAATATTGTACAATACAATGATATTTGTTCACAAAATTATAAACTCTAATAAAAAAACAGAATTTTGGAAAAAAATTGATCGGAACCAGCATGAACACGATCACAATACTAGAAAAAAGAACAAAATTTGACTTCCATTTAGGAAAAAGGCAAAGTCACAAAATTCAATTTTATTTAAAGCAATTAAAAAGTATTATGAAATGGAAAAAAATATTTATGAAGAAAATAACATATCAAAATTTAAAATAATGGTCAAGACATATGTGTTAAACAATTTATAAATTAAATATATTTGCAATGTTATTATTAGAACACACATAACAATATGTATGATATGTGTGCCCTACTTTAAGATTTAAATAAATAAATAAATAAAAAATGCAGAAAAAAGGTCGGTAGACCAAAGCTGTGGTGGGAAGACGACAAAAAAAATACATCCTTACTACTGGAAGTCTCTATCTGAAGGGTTGAAGGGTTGCAGCAGAGTTTCACCGTTTCAATTTGCATTGTTGCGTAAACGACAAAAGTTATTACAAGAAGATTGCTTCCAAAAGTACATTGGATCGGTGCAAGACAACGTAAAAAAGAATCCAAAACAGCTATGGTCCTATATAAAAGCTCGTCGTGGTATTTCTACTTACCCCAAATATTTTGAATATAAAGATACAAAATGTGAGGAAAGTCAGTCAATTTGTCTTGGATTTAATGACTTTTTCAGTTCTGTTTTTAGCAAACCCGCTGACATATATCCCGTAACCAATCTCGACCCACCATACTACAATGATAATGGAGTAATTAACAATATCCAAACTACGGAAAATGAGGTCTGTAAACTTTTGTCCATGTTAGATGCTAACGGGGGTGCTGGTAGTGATGGAGTGCCTCCATATTTTATTGTAAAATGCGCGAAATCACTATGTTCCCCTTTAAATATAATATTTAATATTTCTCTCAAGCAGGGATATTTCCCTCTCAAATGGAAAGAGGCTCATATTTTACCTATTCATAAAAAAGGTTCTAAAATTAAAATTATCAACTACAGGGGTATTTCCATTCTTAATACGTTTAGTAAGGTATTCGAAAAAATTGTTTATAAAAGCATTTATCCCATTATTGTTAAAGGAATTCCTCCACATCAGCACGGTTTTCTCAAAGGCAAATCAACCGCGTCTAACTTAATTGAGTTTACGAACTTTGTACTTCGTTGTATGGATAAATGTGAACAGGTGGATGTGGTCTACACTGATTTTGAAAAGGCATTCGATCGTGTGGATCATATCATCCTTCTGAGAAAAATTCTTAACCTTGGAATACAAGGTGACGTATATCGATGGATATCATCCTACGTAAGCAACAGGAGCCAAGCTGTCGTACTCGGAGGTTTTCGATCCAATTTTATAGATATTACATCGGGAGTTCCTCAGGGTTCACACTTGGGTCCTTTGCTCTATAATGCTTACCTTTATGATATATATGCAGTCATCCATAATTCAAATTTCTTGATGTATGCTGACGATAAAAAAATATATTTGAATATTAAAGATACTAGTGACTGCCATAATCTCCAAGACGATCTTCACCGATTAACAGATAACTATGAAAAAAATTTCATAAATGTAAATGTCTCAAAATGTTTACTCATTTCTTTTTCACGTAGCTCCAAACCTATTTCACATCAATATTTTTTAAGTAATCAAGCTATCCAACGAGTTGAAAGTGTTCGTGATCTTGGTGTGATTCTAGATAAAAAACTTACGTATGAAAACCACATCGAAAATATAGTGAACCGGGAACACAGAAACTTAGGTTTTGTTATCCGCACTTGCCAAGTTTTTAATGATATTGGTAGTATCAAATTAATTTATTTCGCTTACGTTCGTAGTCTCCTTGAATATGCCTCCTCTGTGTGGTCTCCCCAGTATTTCATACACAAGATAAGGCTTGAAAATATTCAGAAAACATTTTTGAGAGATCTCAATTGGAGATCCAGATTTACGGACCTTAACTATAAAACTTCTTGTCATAAACATAATATACTTAGTCTTGAGGATCGTCGTTTGTTATTAGATATGGGTATTTTACATGACATTCTTAATGGACGTCTTGATAGTCCTGTTCTGGTTTCTGAGTTGGCCCTTAACGTACCTGGCTACCGCACCCGTCACACGAATCTATCTCTTTTCCATGTACCCACAGTTCGCACCAATTATGCTCAGAACTCTCCTCTGATTCGCTTGACGCGTAATTATAATTTATTTTTCAATAAAATAGACATATTTAATTACAGTAAACTCACTTTTAAAACCAAAATTAAAAAACTATTATTTGAAAAAAATTATGTTTCGTTATAAAAAAAAATATATTTATATTTTTACATTGTAATTTTAAATTGTTTCTATTCACTCATATCAAATACACACTTACCCTGTCCTTAAACCTACCCTCACACCCATATACAATCACACACATATTCACATACCTACCAAAACCACACTCCACTTTTTTACACACGCATCCTCACACACAAAAAAAAACTCGCACACATGCACTTCTATAAATTATATTTAACTGAACTGGATTTTTATAATTGTATTTATGTGGAAAACTGATTTGGCTTTATTTTATGTTTTTTTTATTATGTTGTGTATATTTCTTTGTATTGCTGTTGTTTTTCTTAATAAACAAAAATAAAATAAATAAATAAAAAGTTAATAGAGACAAGGGCTTAATATGATCGGTAGTGCCATTGAAGAAGAAGATAATTGTTTAAGGCTGTAGTCTGGTAAAACGAATGCAAAATTAGGAAATTATACGATTTTGCCATTTTGAAGCTTTTTTAATCGCGCAATAATAAAAATTTAAAAAAACATAAATCAGATATAAACAATATTTTTAAAAGATATTTCTGTTAAAAAATATACTTAAAAGTTTTATGTAACTAAAATATAATTACTTTTAGACCGGCAGATTACGCCAGTTCAAATTTAGACTAAACTAAGGTATTTGGGATCTCAATAAAGACTAATTATTGAACAAAAATTTTTCGACTCACGCACGGAAGGTTCCGGATTTGATTCCCGGTGAGAACACAAAAAATTAAAATGTGATTTTTCTCAAGCCTGGGTGCTCTGTGATGTAATTCACCACTGTAATTAGGCCTCTTGGCCTGTTGTGGTGCAAAAAAAAGTGATTTTTTTAGACACTGTGTATCACTCACCATTTTGTCTAAAGATAGTTGACTTCCATATTCACATATTGCATTTTCCAATTTTCTGTACTAAAACTAGCTCCATCTATCGTTGAAAAGGGTATGTTTTCATAGACCAGAAATCTTTATTTTGGATTCGTTTCCAAGATAACAACGGCAAAAATTTAACTGTCAATATTTATTGACGTTACTTATTTAAACAAAATATTGTTTATTAAATTTTTTTTGGGTGGGTATACAAATTCGGGATTTTTCCCTGACGAAATCAATATCCAGATATCAACTTCTGGGCAAATACCTAACATGAGAGCTTTCACAGAAGTTGGCAGCTGACAGGGTCTAGAGTCTGTTTGTGGCTGCCTTGTGATTTATTTAGAGAGCGGACATTTTTTTTTTTTTTCAAAACAAGCTGTCAAAATAAACGTAATTAAATATAAGGGAATAATTATTTTATACTCATTTCACTTTTTATTATTAAAGGGTATCAAAACTAAAATTTCATACTAAATTATGTGAGAGATTTAAATACAATTTATATTTAAAAGGTTATTAATATTTACCAAAAATGATACATTTGACTCTCTTAAACATGGCTATAGGGGCCAGTTAAATAACTACTAAAACTACAACTATAAAACTTTGATTTGTAAACCAAAAAAATAGTATAAAAATATTAAATGTGAATAAATACATTACCTTCTGGATGGACCAAATGGCTTTGCAGAGAGGTATGATGAGAGGAATTAAGGATGTTGGCTTTAGGATCCGAGCTGATAAGTTAAAAATCTCCTGTCTCAAAGATCCAGATTTACAGATTTCATATTAATTTATTATGAATGCAGGAGGAGAGAGGAAAAAATAATTGAATTCTAAAAAAAAATAAAATAAAAATATTGAATAATAAGTACATAAAAGGGAAAAGACATTGTAAAGCTTCAACTCTACTTTCCTCCCCTCTCTATCTACTTCCATTAACATTTCGGTAGTCAGATGGCAGGAGGGACCATCTGTAATTTTTAAAAAATTTTTAGGAGAGCTGAAATACGTCTCAATTTCAAGACTTTAATCCACAAACTAAAATATTTTAGTGTTTTTTTTAAATAATAAATTACCATTCTAAATGACGCTGATTTTTTTATTTTTTTGCGGCGTGTGTTTACTGAAATATGAATTAAAACTTATGAAAACTAAAACATAGACAAAAATACAGATGGTCCCTTCTGCCATCTAACCACCCATTTATATTTCTTAGTAAAATTCACGACCAACAATAATTAATTAGATGCAGATTGTAGATGTTTATATGAACAAGTATAAATTAAGAGTTGAAATTAATATTTATACTCATAATAAGAAATCAAACACTGATTTGAGTCTACTAAACACTTTATTTTATTTTTACAAATATTAACATATAAAAATAAAAACTTTGAGACAATTTTTTCGCCTTATTAGGGCATTTTCAAATGAAAGTGAAGATTATTTGGATTAAATGTCCTTATCTAGTTATATAATTCCTAAATACCTAAATTCCCTATTACCTATTAAACACTTAGCCTCACCCTTAACCATTGGTTTTTCCCTCAATTATGATTAATGTACATGCTATAGTTCATAAGGTTATTTTTTACTTAAGTACCTGAAATTACATAACTGTATAAGGACATTCAATCCAAACAATCTTCACATTCATTTGGGAATGCCCTAATAAGGCGAAACAATTGTCACGAAGTTTTTATTTTTACATGTTTATATTTTTAAAAATAAAATAAAGTGTTTAATCGACTCAAATCAGTGTTTGATTTTTAATTATAAGTTAAAATATGTAGTTTTTTAAAATAAACACCAAATCAATCATTAAATTGAAATTAAAAGTTAAAATTAAAAGTAAAAGTCTAATTAAAATTTAATGTTATACGCTAACTTTAATGTTTTATTTTGCTGTCTTTGTAGTCTGTTTATGTCATTTTGATTTCCCGTTCCCCACATGAACTTTCCGTTGAATTGGAAGAACTAATGACGTATTTCAAAGTAGTCTTTTTGAATTCAAATTATTTTTAGTATACTTCTCATACATTTTTAAAAAATATCGCTGCCTTATTAATTCTCTAATTTTTACCATGCATCGAAAAACAATTTTATATCTAATTTTCCGTAGCATTGATTTTTTCACTGAAAGCGGTGGTCCATTTTTGACTAACTTCTGGGCGGACAAAGTACATAGGTGATCAAGGTGTGGGTGAGAATATGTTCATAGGGTAGGTGTTTAGTAAATAACAGCATTCACTGATATTATTCCTAGCCCATTACCTTTCTTTCACATCCTTTCCTTGACCTATCATAATAGTACCTACCTGACATCACGATAGAAGAAATTCAAAATAAATAAATTTGTATTTGGAACAAAACAAACATCATTTTTGACAAAACGTCACATTGCATAAAAGTTTTTGAATGGTCACGCGTCGTTCTGTTATCATAAATACATGCGATTAAGAATAGTCCAGAAGGAGCGTAGAATCATATTTGAATACATTGGACTGTGTCCAATAATTCTCCCACTTAGACACACTTTCGCCGCGCGCATACTCGAAGTCACTGCGTAATATTGCCAGATCGCGAAGAATATAACCATAACACAAATGTAAGGTAAAAAAAAAACTATTTGTTATTTTTTTTCAAATTTTATTGTGCACTCGGAAACATTGATTGATACAACAGACTCGATAAGTAAAGAGTCATTAACTTTAAACTTAAAATATAAAACAAATTTTATTTTACACAAAACGGATATTTTTATATCATGTAAATAATATTTTATGTTTTAAAGATAATGTCGCTCAAATGTCCACCACAGCGTTTGTTTAATCCGAGGTTCAATTTTCATAATTTCTTTTATTATATGAGCAAAGTAGGGTGAAAAAATTTACTACCCAGGCAACACTTACGAAATTTCCATTTTGTTTCTTGGAAAATCTGACAGATGGAAAAATAATTCAATTTTTAAGTAATGTATTAGTGACAAACACATTTATTTGATAATTACACGTGAAATGTGATGGCATCCTGTTGTTTTAAGATCCTAGAAGTATTTTTACACTTTAAAAGGACACAACACGGCATAGTTGAATTCAAATAAGGAGTTGCGTACTGAACGACGTATGCAAAGAAACTTATGGGTCGAAACGTTAACCTACTTATTTATGAGTAGTTTAGTCGCCTTATGTTTGATGTGCGTATGCAGTTTCTAGACTGTTCTTAATTCTATGCATAAACAGTGACATATATATCATACTGCATTTCATCATCCAGTGCCCAAAATCGAAGAACATTCACATCATGTCAAAGGTAGGTGTCCAGTCTATGTTCCTATACTTTATTCAAATACTCCCAACCTCTTATAAAACTGAATGAAATTCGTTTTCCCATTACAGTCCGCGTTTTCGTTAACAGTGGGTAAATTAAAATATACAAAATCATTTTAAAAAATATGTACATATACAGGAGCAACCCTGTATCACTTATGTAATCATCGGACAAAACCAGTAAACGAAGAAATGTTGGTAAGTAGTTGTTTGCAATTTATTTTTTTATTTTTTTATTTATTATATTATTTGTTATTGTATAAAAAGAAATATCAGCGTTCTTATAATTTACCAAAATATTTCAATTTGGTGGCCATTTTCAACCAGTTGTAAATAAATCTCAATGAGAAAATGAAAATCTACTTACGGAGAAGATTCGGAACCTCGGATCTCTGATTTGTGACATACGAGTTTATCAACGTTTTTTTTTTTTTTAATATAATTGTATTTTAGTATTTAAGTCAAATTTGTATTATAAATTATTATTTTTTACCATTTATTTGTTATTTTAACTTACCGCTGTGACATTTTACGCTTTTTTTAAAAATTATACATATTAAGTGGTTTACAAACAATTATAAACAAATTGTTTTACTATTAAAAAATTACAACACGTATGGTGAATACCTTAAAGAAGGGAATATAGAAGTCTAGGAATTTACAGGGCTTATGACCTGTCATAAGTTGGTTTAAGTGGCCACTTTACACACTGTGTAACATTCACCGTTTTGCATATCTTTGAACATTCATAATTCTTTATTTCTTCCATTTGTTGATTTGAGTGAAGTTAAAAATCTGAAACCTTTATTGTTGTAAAGAAATTCATCCGACTGAATTATTTCACATACAATTTTCCAATTTTTTAATTTCTTCATGCCCTGTAATTGGTATTCTCCATCCCTTTTGTAATTTGTTAATCTTGATGACTCCTGAGGGGGTGAAACCCAGTCTTTGGTCTACAAACATTTGGACAAGCTTAAATATTGTAAATTGTATTACCATACATTCGAACACATCCATGCATATGACGATCTACTTTATTTATGTACGAAAAAAATATCAAAAGAAACCTCAATTAGTCTGAAAGCGCTATGAGAACATATATAGTTTAATTACCGCATCACGGCAATTACCCTTACGAGTCACACTTTCATGGTATTCGCTTAAGGGTGTGATAAAAACTCGAAGGAATTTATCATATTTATTGCCCGACATTCCTACCCCAGCGGCAGGGGGTTGGATGGTTAGAGGTGGGGAGTTGGAGCGTTCTTGTATCCGAATCAAGAGTCCTGATTGGCCAGAATAGTAGAGCGAAGAAAATCGAAGTAGGGTGGAATAAACTACCTTGAAATTTAGAAAAAATATTATTTTTAGTACATACGTATGTGTCCAATTATTCTTTTAAGATTATTTATATTTTAGACAAATAAATATCAAACATGTTGGTTTTATATTTTAAATTTGTGAAAGGCCAATCAAAATCTTGAATAAAGTTTTAATATAATATTTATACATATTGTGGAGAGCAACACCAAAAACCGTGTGGTTGGCAGAGCCGAACCCCACTTTGATCCGCAACGCGTAATCCGCTGCAACGTCAGATCGGAAAAGATATTAAACGTCGTGCACTGGAAAAACATAGTACATTTCGTCTTTATGTTTCATGCCGCTCACCACAGCTCTCCGTCCAGTGTTTGCTATTGTAAATTCCTTCTGTACAAAAATTTAAGGATGTAACTCGTGTTTATCTACTCAATAATAACTTCAATTATAATCTATCTTTCTAATTTAACCTCAAATCAATTTACGTACACCCATCCATACAAATGGTGACTCCGACAAAATCCGCAGTTTTAAACGTTAAATACTTATTTATAGATTCAAAAACTACTTTTACTCAAATGAAAGACATAACCCCCACAATACATCACAAAAAAATAATTAAATCACGATATCCTCAACACATAGACAACAATACTCACTTATAAATTCAATAATTACTCTTACTCAAATGAAATACATAACCCCCACAATACATCGCATACAAATAATATAATCGCTAGATCCTCAACACCTAGACAACTTAAACGCAAATTAATACCACTTTCGGACAAAAGGATTTTGAGTATTATTCAATTAAAATCTATAACCTACTTCCACTATCTATTAAAACAATTAGTGACGAGGAAATGTTTAAAAAGGCTATAAAAAAACGGATAGTGGAGCTAGGTAGAAGTAAAATGGATTGTCTCATTCGCTCATACCAATATTGAATCAACTGCTCTACAAGTGTACAGCTTATGTTAGGTTTTTGTTATTTTTATTGTGTGTTTTGTAATATAAATAATATAGATGTACATAAATATCTTGTTTTTAAAACTGGCTGAATATTTGATAATTATCTTTGTTTTTTAAGTTAGTCTTCTTTGTTTATTCTCAAATGTAATTTCAAAAAAGTATTTTGTTAAGTGTACTCGGCACGGGAAACCGTCACATTATTTTTATTGAATAATAAATTAAAATTTAAGCAAAAAATATGATAAATAAATAAATATTTTTTCTTTTTCAATAACCGCATGATTGGGTAGGAAAAAATCAAAACCATGAAAAAACATATTTATAAACCAGTATTTTTAATCCATAGCTAAACATTGAATACAAATTGTTATATTTTTACTACTAAGAATCGCAGCAAAATTAACGGCAAATGCAGGAGCATCCTGTGTTTATTTTATTACCAAGTAATAAAGCAATCGTAGTCTATATCACGCTCATAAGCACGTCTGAGCGTGAGAGAGACAGATATTATTTTCATAATGCGTATGTCGTGCGTTGTCATGTCATACCATGATTATTCACAAATACTACCCAATGCGTTTGTGCAAGTTTTGCGAACGCGCCAGCTTTAAATAAATGACCAGTCCTTGCGCGGACAGTAATCCGGAATCACACTTTTGACGATATTTTTTACCTGTAGGAATTTGCGAGTTAAGTGTCCGTGTAAGGTTGAAGGATCAAGAACAAAAATGTATCCTTATAATCAGTGCTTCTACCATAGTGGTCCACGCGAGCATTGAATTTTCGATATTTTTGTTTTGAGTAAGTAATTATTTTTTTCATTCGGTAGGTTGTTTTTCATACTACCACTAAGCAAAATATTAAATTATATGGGATAGGTAGTTTTTAAACCAAATAGCAAGGAACTTTCAAACCTTTAATTGGTCTTACAATTAATGTGTAAAACATGTGGCAAATAAGTATGTCCAGATCACCGGGCTGTAATTTTACAATACTGCTTTTTAGCCATGTTTCTAGAATGAGAGGCTTTGTTTAATTTTTCTTTATCTTAAAACTTAATGTTGTGTTTTTAACTTTTAAATAAAAACATGTTTAATCATTAGATACGACATATAAAAAAAATGATTGCTGATATTAGAACACAATTTTTGTCATTTAAATTCAATGCAGAAAAATTTTTAAACCAATTTCTGGATAGCAAAAACATTTTTTCAAAACAGCATTTAAATGAAAATATGAGGCCATTTAAGGTCATTATTTCCATTACTTTAGTCATTTATTGAATTCATTGGTTTGTTAACGACTGAGATTCTAATGCGTGAACAGACTATATTTATGTTATCCAGCGATATTACCATTTTTATGGAACGCACAATAAATTTGAATATTTTTTAAAGCGCTGGGCTGGCTCCTAGCAACACATATTTCAGGAGAGACGAAGAACTTGAATCGTGGAATTTAATTTGTAACATTTAAATGCAAGAATTTGACAATTACAGAATTTATTCATTACTATAGTGTATTACTTTATTGTTGGTTTATTTAATTGATCGAAAATATATTAATCATTCTATGGTGGATTTACATTTCAAATGTTTCAGGATCGTTTATAACAAACATCCACGCTTTTACACCGTACAGTAAGACAGACCATAATATATAAATATAACAAGGATTTGTAGACGGTACCACCTGTGTTATGTACCAATAAGTATAACATCGTATGTTGAAATTTTTTTTTTCGTCGGACATTTTTAGTGTACAATACCAAATTTAAAGGCACAGACAACACAAATTAATATCACTCTGTCAGATTCGATTGACACTTAATATTCATTATTTAACTTTATAGACACTACAATAATAATTATGTACATGTTATTGGTTCTTAGTTTTTATTTTATTTTATTTTATTTTATTCAGAAAACATACAGTCATACAAAATGAGTATTAAAAACAACAATTTTTTGACATAAAAAGACCAATTAAGTTTTCATAAATAAAAAAGATATAAACATTAAATGTGACAAAAAAATAAAAAATAAATAAGAATTTTAAGTGAGAAAAGAATAATTGTTGACATTTGCGTTTTCCATGGAGGTAATAAATTAAAATAAATAAAAATACCGAATGTACACTCCGAGCCATCCACGCACACACATGAACGCACATATAAAACATACACAAACATATACATTACATGCGGCACATATACAAAGCATAAACCACTCAAGATGCACATTCAGCAACTATCCCAAATAATCGACCCCATGAAGAAATTTTCTGTACAAATGCAACGTGCAGTTAAAAATCAGAGTTTATACAATATATTTGTTTTTTACTATAAACATGTATTTAGAACTGTCGGTTTCCCAAATAAGGTTTGAAAAAAAAAACATGTAAAAATAAAAATAAAGGTATAAAAAAGAACAAAAGAAATAAAATAAAATAAAACAAAATAAAATAAAATAAAATAAAATAAAATAAAATAAAATAAAATAAAATAAAATAAAATAAAATAAAATAAAATAAAATAAAATAAAATAAAATTAAATTAAATTAAATTAAAGTAACCGAAATTTAAAAAAAATAAAAAATTAAATGTTATTTTGTCTAGGCGACAGGTTCATATTATCATCACAAATAATATTTTTTATTTTGTTACATGCTGTTTGGGCCATTTCCATTCTGATTTCCTACTCTGTTAATTATTTACAATGTCATTATTTCATCTAATTGACTATTTTCCCTGTTAATTATTATGGTTTAACTTAGTTGGGCCCAGCCTTATTAGCCATAATGAGTCTACGAATATATGTAAAATAAAACTCAACTTAAAATGAAAAAACAAATTAATTATTAATTTAATGACAGGCTCTGTGGCGCAGTTGGTTATACGGCCAACCGTTAAGCTGGCGTTGTGGGTTTGATTACCGCCAGTTGCATGAAAAAAAAACAGGGAAAATTATTTTCTCAATTGGTCTGGATGTTGTAATGTAATTTTTATTACCTCATTTCATATTTCCTCTACCCCACCTGCTGACAAGCCTCTAAATAGAGGCCTAACGTGTTATTAATTTTTAAAAACATATATTAATATTCACATTACACAGTATAATCACGAAATAAAAAAAAACATTACAATTTTCCTCATGAAACGCGTGACGTTTATAAGCGCCAGTTATAGGACGATAATAAACAATATAAGGGAAATCCTTCGTACTTTGGTTGTATTGTTTTTTGTTTCCTGAAATACCCTGAAATGGTCTGAACTGTCCTGAAATTCGGAAAGCCTTTGTTTATGAAGGATATGGGAGTATTAAGGAGAAATATGAAGGTTCAGGTAAGCTGAGCTCCATTTAAATGGACAAATTCTCTGATTAGATTTTACGAGGTGATGGCTTTTTGCCACTCTGAATTAAATTTACTTTGCGAATGAATTTTGAAGCACCGAATTTGTATATGATGAACTATCTTCAAATCATTTTTTTTAACAAATTTTACTTTTAAATGAGTACAAATGCACCTTAGCTAAGTCTACATTTCAAGAGACAAAAATTGGTGGTCGAAAAGTGAATACATTTTAGTTACATAAAATTTTCAAGTGTATTTTTTGTCATATAAGAAAATTATTGATTTTATTCCGTTATCTTGTGTTTTTAAAACACGATTTTGAATAAACGGTATTTAAAAATGACGAAATCGCATGTTTTCTGTAATTTATATCAGACTACAGCCTTAATTTAAAAGAAATATTTATAAGGTTTAGACTAAATTCAACCAAAACAATTTTCAAGACGTATTGTAGTAACAAAAAGACTTATTAACTAAAATTACATGATCATTCAACAAACATTAATAAAACGATGCCAATTATATTCAAACGAATCGATTAGTTACAGAAGGCCATTAATCGGTGGGAATTTTCTTTACAAAATGGCGCTTTTCTTCAAACAAATTTAATACAAGTAATTGCCAGAATGTTGGCCATTTGATACAATGTTCAAAATCTAAATTTATAATAACCTTAAACACGCTTTTGTTATATAAAAAACCCTATCGTTAATATGATAGTTAATATTCCGGTTTCCAGCTGCGGACTTTGAAAATAATATTATTTTATTCGAAAGTAACTTGTTTTCATTAGTTTTCATGTAGTGTGGCATCTGAAATATAAAGTTTGACAAACTCCGTCTGTAATTTCAACTTTGTCCACAACTTTGACAAGCAAGCGCATTATTTATACATATTTCTATATTCATCATAACATATATATAAAACAGAGAATCCCGTTTATAAAATATGTTATTTTGTAATAGTTTTAATCAAATTAATATTTAATCGAACACTGATTGGAGTCAACGTATTCATTTACATATTTGAAGGTGTCCCAGGAATAAGAGTCCACATGACCATCATTATCATCATTCTACGTCCGCTTTATAGTTAGAGCATATGGTATCCACAAAGAGCCTCTATGTATCTATATCGGCTGCCGACTCCTTTGCGTCCTCCCAAGTCATGTTCTCGTCCCGAAGCTCTGACATAAACTGCCAACAGTCAGCAGTGGACGTCTAGGACGTCGAGAACCTGATGCCTTGTAAAATAGGCAAGCGTGGTAAAGGCTCTCAGGAGGCATCTGCAGTACATAGCCAAGCCAACCGTATTTTTTATAACAGTTGTCACCGGAGTTTGCTGCGTCCGTTTTCTTATTACTTCATTCCGCACAAAGTTAACCACCGCACACCCAAGATTTGAGAGAAATATTTCTGTTATTTTCTGTGATTTTGGTAGCATTATTTTAACTCAGTAGTTCTTCTTTACTACAGTTAGAATAAGTGCGTGAGATTTTAATCAACCAAGACCCAAAAAAAACAGTCAATTGAGTTCCGTGAAGCTAATAATACGAGATTTCCTATTGATTTTATAATAGATTGATTGATTCAAAATACTTGTAGATTGAATTTTAGCATTGTTTAATGAAAAAAACATGAAACAAAAAAGGCCCTGTCTAAACACAGGAAATTCCTAGCTAGTCGTGACCTGAAACAAAGAACTTATGTTATTTGTTAAAATATCATCATCATTCTTATTCCACACCTAATGATGCACAGGGTACTGCATTGGTGCATCAATCGCAGCGTATCATTTTTTTGTTACATGTGCCAGGGACAATGAAATATTCTCGTATAAAAACACATTTTGAAAAAATATTTCATGTCAACCATATCGAGAATCGAATCCGAGACCTCTTATTTGTTGCGGTAAATGCGCGCTGATCCTCGAGGCCAACGAGAGAAAAACAGTGTTGTAAAACAATAAAAAATGTGTTTTAAATGCTTGAATCATTTATTTTATTTATTTATTATACGGCACAAGTGCTTTTTACAATATAAAATATACGAAATATTGAATAAGTTACATGGGTATAAAATGAAAAAGAAAAATAACAAGAAATATATACACATACATGTATGTATGTCAGGGAATCTTTATTTTCATCCAAATTTGTTGCTGAAGTAAAAAGGGTGGTATCTCCTGATCAACATGCATTTATTCAGGAAAGATCAACTTTAACGTATCTATTAATTTACGAACAGAAAATTGTAGGAGCTTTTAATAAAAGACTACAGGTTGATACTGTTTATACAGACTTTAGAAAGGTTTTTTACAAAGTATCTCATCGCGCATTAATATGTAAATTGAGGAACTTAGGATTGGGCGATGAAATCCTTAAATGGTTGAATAGTTACCTAACGTCTTGAAAACTTCTGGTTAAAATATTTGATCTTAATTTTGATCAATTTGAAGCTTTAAGCGGAGTACCTCAGGGCTCTAATTTGGGACCAATTTTATTTTCCTTGTTTATCAATGATATAGCAAGCATATTTCATGATGTTAAATTTCTTATGTTTGCCGATGACATTAAGATATTTAAAACTATTTCAACTATTGACGATTGTTATATTATTCAAAAAAACCTAAACGATTTATTTAAATGGTGTTGTTACAACAAATTGCATCAAAATATTAGCAAATATCAAACCATAACTTTTTGAAAGAAAAAACAAAAATTGTCATAATAGTATAGAAAAAATCAACTTGTCTTACTAAAGGTATTTGAAATCAAGAATCTAGGTATTGTATTTGATCATAAACTGACATTTGTACCTCATATTAATGAAATTACTAATATATCAATGAAATCGTTAGGTTACATTTTAAGAACAGTCAAAGATTTGAAATCAATTTTATCTTTCAAAACTGTGTATGTATCAGGTGTATATGTGACAAGTGTGACAAGTGTGTCAGGAGCATACTTGAATACATTTCAAGTATCTGGAGCCCATTTTACAGAGTTCACTTGTTAAAACTTGAGAGAGTGCAGAGAAAATTTTTACGTTTTATCAACTACAAGCTATAGATTTAGACAACTACAAGGAATAGATTTCCTATTGAATCTTTAAACTATGACTTCTTAATGAACACACTTCATTTGGAAAGTTTATCCAGAAGACGGAAACTGAGTGTTTAATGTTTCTCTTTAAGATAATAAAAGGCATGTTGAACTCTCCTGACTTGCTAAACATGATTCAATTCCGAATACCTGTTAGGACTACTAGACATAATGTCCCATTTCATAAAGATATTGCTGCTGTTAATAATGCTATGTATTCACCTATTTCAAGATTGCACAGTCTAGGGAACCAGATCGGTTGTATTGACATTTTTCATATTAGCCAAATGAAGTTTAAACTTGCTATTAAAGAAATAATTTAGGATTTTGACTGATGTTTAAGTATTTATGTTTATTTATAAAAAGAGAAAAATAAATGTATCAATAAAAACATGTCAATTATATCTATAAACGTACGACTAGATATTTGTTTTTTTTTTTTTTTTTAGTTTTTAAAATTTTTGCTATTTCGAATATACCGCGTTATCTTTATTGTTATTATTTTTCTACCTTAGTATGTAAAGTATTAAAATCACAGAGTTGTTATATATATATTTTATAAAACAACTGTAATATGTATATATTATTATGATATAATATGAATTGTTATTATATTATTTCATTATTCTGTAATAGAACACATTATGTTAATTGTATTTATGTTTATGTTTATAAAAGGCATTTGTGCCGTGTATACACTAATAAATAAATAAAAATAAATTAGTAAATAAATACAAGTATCTTTGAAAGTATTTCCAATCGTCTGTGATACATCGTCACTTGTTTGATTCGTAAAGTGCACGTCCGTTGAGCATTTTCTCTGCCTCATTTGTCTCGCTGTTTGTCTTCACGTTTAACCTTTTCATCCCGCCTTCCGTGATTTCCAATTCGCTGAGTTTAATTCCGGGTGCGGTTCACCCCGCCATGGTGCGCCGCGTTACACCGCCACGGTCGGCGTGACCGCGCGCCGCAACGCGCCCATATTAAAGTCCGGCCATTTCATATAAAAAGGATTTGCGGACAGTAGAATCCACAGGGTCGGATCGGGAATTCAGCTCTCAGAATTCGACTCAAAGACTGGATTAAATATTCGCTGATCTGTGATTAATTTCGCTTTTATGATTGATGGGTGATTATGAAAGTAGACAGTTTTATCTTCAATCATTAACCATACAGCAATGAACAAGACATTTAATATGTAGGATAGTGGTTCATAATAAATAATTAAAATTTCGTCGTGGTTTTATTGTCTGTAAAAAATATAAATCAAAATAGAATAAAACTATATACGTATTTTTATTATTATAATTACTTTATACATTTGAATTTATTTCAAAAGAGAGGGAAAACATTTTTGAGAAGGGAATATGGAAGTCTAGGCATTAACAGGGCTTACGATTTGTCATTGGCTGCTTTAAGGCTCTTTTAAAATAAATTTGCAAGCCAGTTTGCAAGCATTTGGACAAACTCAAACATTGTTGACTTTATACATTTGCCATAATACACAATCAACGTTATTCGCATTTGAGTATTGGTAAAAACGGATTTTATATTTTTAAGTATTTTTTTATTTTTTCGAAAATAATAATATTTGTTTGTCTAATTGTTTAATTCACTCACACTTACCTTTGCTTACTGAAATGCTTTATTTACTTCGTTTGCTGTACATAATTAATTTAATTATT
Organism: Micrasema longulum; assembly: GCF_059751315.1. Taxonomy (NCBI): domain Eukaryota; kingdom Metazoa; phylum Arthropoda; class Insecta; order Trichoptera; family Brachycentridae; genus Micrasema; species Micrasema longulum. Next base: position 59,054 of record NW_028279005.1, read on the forward strand.
TTATATCTTTGCATTTGTTGTTTATACATGTACTTATCTGTTTTCTGTGTTTAACTTCATCATTTGTACTTTATCAAACTTTCACAAATTTTATAATTTGACATTCTTTTTCTGCATATTTACTTATCTGGTTATGTCTTTTTATGTTTAAGTATGTAAGCATTTATATTTTTTAAATTTTTGTTCTATGGGCGTTAATTAGTAAAATATATTTATTTTATTTAAATAGTGAATATTAACTTACACCAACAACTACCAGACGTCTGTATTTCAGAGTTTAATATAATAAATAACTCAGAGCGAAACACCGTGAAATGCCTCTAAAAAACGCATTTTTATTTTGAGGTACCTTAGAAAATGCTTGTTACATATCGTATTTTAATATTTTGTATCGTTTTATTCTTTATTGAAAATCAGAAGTTAGTTAGAACTGCTTTGAAACAAATCGACTCGAGTATAGTATCTGTGAGTTACGTGAGTGTCAATTTTATAATTGTTCTCAGTACAGTTTTTTTTTAATTTGCCGTTTACCTAAACTTCACAGGTTTGATACTCCGATTAAGATTTTTTTTGAAATAGTCAATGAAGTTTTTTTCGAGATAGCTTTAGTAAATCACGTCGTAAGAATTATTCTTTTTTTACTATCAAAATATTAAAAATTATGTTAGTTATTTTTTTATTTATAAAAAAAAACAACAGTTGTTATACAAGAATACAAAATATAAAAAATAGTACATACATCCAGTTAAAGTTTTTACTAATATAATGAGAGAACATGTTACACGGTAAAAAGAAAAATAATATACTATATAAGATATGAGAAAAAAAAGAGCTCGTAAGAAGGTTAAGGGATGAGGAAATAGAGTGGTGGAGTAGAAGAGAGGGATTTTCACAATATAGTTGACCAATTCAAAATTTTGATATCATAATAAAATAAACATATTTAAAGGAACATAAACTTAATACACTCTGACAAATATTTTATTTTACAGTGTTTCAAAAAGTTTTTTTTTTGAAGACACAAAATTTTGCATTAAAAATATCTAAAGGGAGACAAAGTATTTTGCATGTTAAATAATAAAACAATTAATTACTCTGTTTTAAATCAAAAAAATTATTACATATGCCACCCCGTTTCAAAACATGACTATTCTTTCGTCAGGGCTAAAAATAATAAAAATATGTTAGTTCTAACAAAAAACAAATGTGATTCTTAAATGCATCATCCTCTAATATAACCTGTACTTAGTAGTATTTATTTTTGTATTTTTGTTATTTTTGTTCTACGTTACTAATTGTTAGAAAAAGTACTAGGGTAGGTTGGCAAGTAAAAATTGGAATAAACGTTTATTAAGATAAATACTTGTTTTTTGTTATTTGTAAAATATTTCGTGTTATTCTTCTTTAAACCTTGAAGGAAAAGTAAAGTTTTGAAACCGGTTGGCGTGTAGAATATATTTAGTTATTCTCCACAAAGTAAATATTTGTTTTATTATTTAACTCTTGAAAGAGTTTTGGCTCTTAACAACTAAGATTATTTGTTTATCTATTTAAAAACAAGGGTGCCTGTCGGTAAATACTAATCTATGGCTTAAATTTGTTACTAGATATCGATTTGATAGTAACTACCAGAAAAGGCGTTTACATTCACATAATATTTATTTGTATACTTATTTAACACTTTATATACATATGCAATAAATATCATTTGAATAAATCCGTAGCATGTGACAACAAAATAAATAGTTTTAATTAAATAACAAATTTAAAAGCTAAAATTAAATTAATTAAACAATAAAATCACTATGTTAAGCGCTCTTGAGGTATTTTATTACGAAAATGGCGCTATATAAGTTATTCATAATAATAATAATAATACATATAAAGGCGGGCATATTGCCTTAAGGCAATTTTTTCCTACCTACCTTAACCGTTCAGTTTGAGAAAATTATAAATACATGGACATATTGAATCTTACAATTTTATACAAAAATCAAAAGCAAAGATTAACAAAAATAAATATAAATATATAAAAAAATAACACTATACTATGAAGAGAGGAGAGGGAATTGGAAGGAAAGAAAAAGGACAAATGAACAATTTAAATATTCAGATAGTGATATTTCAATCTTGATTTAAATGTAAATAAAGAAGGGGCATCTCTAACATTAGTGGGTAGATTATTCCACAATCAAGAGGCTACTACTGTGAAAGAGGGGGCAAGAAAATTAGATAATAATACAAGGTTAGCACAACGTGAAAGCTTGGCAGTACCAAGGTTTGCCAAAGAACACTTCATTATACAACTACTAAAATTTTCAATGAGATTCCTAAGCTGATCTTAAAAGAAAATATTGACAAGCCTTGAAAGAAAAAAAAAAAGACTAGTATGTAACAAGGCTTTATATTGATCATTATTTTATGTTAATAGTCATCTTTTAATTTTTTTAAAAATAAATTGTGTATAGTAATACGTATGCTTTAAGTTCTTAATAATGTTTATATTAATTTTTAAATTTATATAATTTCTCTAACGTTTTTCTCCGTGAAAGAAAAATAAGTAATTTTCTGACAAACTGGTTTTGCGGTTTAGTGGGTTTCATTACTTTTGCTTTTATATTTTCTGTTCGTGTTTACTTTCTTAAACAAAAAGAAATACAAACTTATATTACTAAATGGGGCTTGTTGCTACCGTCTGTGTCATTTTAAGATAACTGCTAACTTTCCATTGAAATTGAAGGCCTGCTCCGGAGTCCAAGACGCAACTCACACTACAATTTGCCTCAAATTTAATTAAGTTTTGATTTTGTAATAAATATAAACAATCTCAGTACGGCCCTGACCTGAAAGGTATCACTTGCACAAACCATAATGGACAATGGAACCATTCTCCTGTTCGTAAGTCTGCAGTAAGGCAATCTTTCTGAGCTCTGCAGTCCGCTTCTGTTCAGAACAATCTATTTTATAAAGGATGGCTTCGAGATAAGTACTATAAATAAAAGTACCGTCGACGCCTATCAGGTATTAGAAAATGTATTCAAACACCACTAACGCATAATAGACACAATAATTAGATTTCAAAAATATTGTTTCATGTTCAAGTAGGACTGAGTCCGCTAATTTTTACAAGGTTCAAAATCTCGCAACTCGGCGTGCCATGTTAGATATGAGCTTTCTCAAAAAAAAAAATTAATAACCAAACTGATAGCCCAGAAATTGTTAGAAAAATTTCATTTCGAGTCCCTATCCGTATTACTTGTCAATTTGTACTCTTTGACATTCCTAACTCTATGACTAACTATATTAAAAATAGCACTATTCGAAGAATACAGATGACCTATGACAGTTTTAGTGACATCGACATATTATACTTTAAATATCAAATTTAATCAAATATGTTAAAAACATTTTAAATTTATCTCCTGCTTAACTTTAAATTTTAACTTTTAATTTTAATTTCAACTTTTACTTTTATTGAAGTTATAACTTTTGATTTAAACTCTAAATGTTTACTCATTCATATGTACATTTACTACCTGCTTCTAATTCATTCTTGTTGGTTGTGAATTTTTATTAAGAAATGTTAATGTTCATGGAAGCAGAGAGAGGGGAGAAAAATAAAGTTAGAGCTATACAATGTCTTCTCTCTTTTATGCACTTTTAGTTTAATATTTATATATTTTGAGTTTGTCCAAATTTTTGTAGACAAGGACTGGATTCAACTCCCTGGGGAGCTGTTTATATTAACATATTACAACAGAGATGAAGAACATTTCAGAAAAAGTAATATAGAAGTTAAGGCATCTACAGGGCTTATGACCTGTCAATGGCTGGTTTGAGTAGCCACTTTACACACTGTATAACATTCACCATTCTGCCTATATTTGAACATCTATATTCCTTCAATTCTTTCATCTGTTGATGTTTGTGAAGTTAAAGAGCTGAAACCTTTATTTTTGCAGGTGAGATTCTCTGTTGTTATATGTTAATATAAACAGCTCCCCAGGGAGTTGAACCCAGTCCTTTTCTACAAAAATTTAGACAATTTCAAAATATTTTTGATAAATTACCTGGTCCATGAAGAAGTATAGAAATTTCAAAAAATAATATTTTCAGGCGTTGCCTAGTATGTAGGTGAAATAATTCAATTAGATGAACCTCACCTGCATAAATAAAGGTTTCAGCTCTTTAACTTCACAAACATCAACAGATGAAAGAATTGAAGGAATATAGATGTTCAAATATAGGCAGAATGGTGAATGTTACACAGTGTGTAAAGTGGCCACTTAAACCAGCCATTGACAGGTCATAAGCCCTGTAGATGCCTAGACTTCTATATTACCTTTTCTTAAATGTTCTTCATCTCTGTTGTAATATGTTAATATAAACAGCTCCCCAGGAAGTTGAATCCAGTCCTTGTCTACAAAAAATTGGATAAACTCAAAATATTGTTGATAAATTACCTGGTCCATGAAGAAGTATAGAAATTGAAAAAATAACATTTTCAGGCGTTGCCTAGTATGTAGGTGAAACAATTCAATTAGATGAATCTCACCTGCATAAATAAAGGTTTCAGCTCTTTAACTTCACAAACATCAACAGATGAAAGAATTGAAGGAATATAGATGTTCAAATATAGGCAGAATGGTGAATGTTACACAGTGTGTAAAGTGGCCACTTAAACCAGCCATTGACAGGTAAGCCCTGTAGATGCCTAGACTTCTATATTACCTTATCTTAAATGTTCTTCATCTCTGTAGTAATATTTTAACAATATTTATATTTTTACTCTTCTCCTGCATTCATAATAAATTACGAGTAATATAAAATATGTAATTGGTCTTACTTTTTTGAACTGTTCTTTTGTACCTTGCATTTATAAGACTATATGATTTCCTTAATAAATATATCATAGGAAGTTACATTCAGGGTAAATCAGTTATTATTGAATACTGATAAATTTCTTGTAATGTTATTTACTAAGAAGAAAAAGTATGGTTTTTGACTACAAACTATCTGGAAAAATTATCAGTCGTTTAATGAAAGCGAGAGATTTGGGCGTACTCGTGAACGAAAAGTTTTTATTTAGAGATCACATAAATACAATAGTGGATAAGGCGTATAGACTTCTAGGATTTATTTTACGAACCTCAGAGCCATTCTCATAACCACATTCACTGAAACTTATTTACTGTACTCGTACTTATGCACTTCAAATTCGCTTCATTAGTATGGTTCCATCGGTAAAGAAATATATGAAGAGATTGGAATATCGTTTTGATAACATTAAAAATGATTCCGAAGAACTTCTGATTAAATTGAATACAGAGTCATTACGAAAAATGCACCTTACATGTGATTTTATTTTTCTTTTTAAAATTCTAAATAATATGGTTGATCTGCTGTACCTTTTACAAAATATCGGTTTCCGTTGTCCTCTTCAATATTTATTTATTTATTATATATATACGGCCTATGACAATTACAACAGTTACATAAAGAAACATTTATGTAAGAAACTGAACAAAAAGAACATAAAACTGTTTGGCAAAGACAAACAAGGGCAAAACAATATTAGTATACAATATATTCAAAAAAACGAAAGACCAAAAACTTTGAGCTAAACCATGCCAATCCAACTTCATCCCACACTGTTTAGTCGCGAAGAGATCTACGAAAATCCGGAAGATCTATCCCAAAAAATTCCAAGTCATGTGATGAATTGACTAATCTACACATTCTGGACATTGGGTCATAAAAACCAAAGTTGCTCTTAGAAGATTTTATAAATAGCAGATTTTGACTTCTGGTGACACGGTTGGGAACATAAAAAGAAATTGATTGCAACAGAGATGGGACATCACTTATAGCATTAAGTATTTTGAAAATGCATATAAGGTCCATCTCAGTTCTACGTCTCTCCAATGAAGACAGATTAAAAGATTGCTTTATTTCAAAATAAGAATAATGACCCCTTAGTAATCCGAGCAACCATGCCACTTTTCTTAGAAAACGGTGTTGGACAGACTCGATATGGTCAATATGAGTCCTGTAGAATAGAGACCAAATAGGAGAAGCGTATTCTAGATGGGGTCGAACTAGTGAGCAATAAAGAGTTTTGATGGTATTAATATATACCAGATTAAATTCCCTCTTTTTTGTACAAAATCGTTAAGACAATTATATCTCAAGTCAGTTATTAAGCGTACCTGTAAAAATTATAATGGACTCAGTATTAATGTTGATATTTTTAACTGCACATTGCATTTATACAAAAAACGTCTTCATGTAGTTGATTATTTGGGATAGTTGCCAAAAGTACGTCTTAAGTGGTTTATAATCAATGTATATGAACCACATGTAATGTATATGTTTGTGTATGTTTTATACATGCATGTAAATGTTCATACGCATGTGAGTATATGCATGCGTTCATGTATGTGTGCACGGTTGACTCGAAGTGTGCATTTCGTATATTTATTTATTACCAATAATTACTTCCATGGAAAACGTGAACGTTAACGTTTATTCTTTTTTCTCGTATGGTTTTTTTACTAAACTTATAAAAATCTGAAACGTCAGACTTCAATACGCTGCGTTTTGTAAAAAGGTCACAGTGCCCTTTTTACCATATGATGCGGATTGGGCTGAAGATAAAAAAATAAATGTCTCCGTCTATATTTGACGTGAAACAAATCTGTACAAATTAATTCTTGTTAAATTTACGATTTATGTGAGAAAACGTTTTTTGTGTATGCCTGCAGCAAATTTTTGCTTTTGAGCTAATAAAGCTCAGCCAAAATTAAGCCGAGTTATCACTTGAGCCTTTTTTATATGCGAGTTGCTTTATTATTTACCTTGCTTACGACTACTGTAGTAGCATTTTATTTTTATCAAACAATGAAAACATAGATAAACTAACTGTATTACAAAATAAAGTCTTTAGAATCATTTTGAAAAAAACAGATACACGAGGGTAAAGTCGATGGTAAATGAAATGAAATTATTAACAAAGAATATTTTACAATTCAATGATATTTGTTCATAAAATTATAAACTCTAATACAAAAACAGAATTTTGGAAAAAATTGATCAGAACCAGCATGAACACGATCACAATACTAGAGAAAGAACAAAATTAGACTTCCATTTAGGAAAAAGGCAAAGTCACAAAATTCAATTTTATTTAAAGCAATTAAAAAGTATTACGAAATGGAAAAAAATATTTATGAAGAAAAAAACATATCAAAATTTAAAATAATGGTCAAGACATATGTGATAAACAATTTATAAATTAAATATATTTGCAATGTTATTATTAGAACACACATAACAATATGTATGATATGTGTGCCCTTCTTTATGATTTGAATAAAATAAATAAATAAATATACAAGGTTCAGATTTAAAAAAGTAGATTTTTCTGCAATTAAATATTCTAAAATGTATCTAAACTATTGGGATCAGGAGGGATATATTAATGTTGGCTAATCAGGAAATTCTCAACATTTGCTCACGTGGAGAGGAAACCACTTAAAACTCTTCAAAAGAAACCGGCCTGTTGGCAATAGTCAACAGGCCTTCCGTTCCAATAGAGGAGTGTTCGGCATTTTGTTCCTTCAATGGTTTATTTTACCAATTGCTTGCACTATATTTATGTATGATACTATTTCTCTTGTGAGTTATTTATTACCTATCGCGCCTAGAGCCTTACAGGGTACTGCAGATTGAACAAACACCTTGCTAGAATGAAACTTTCCGAAACTTCTGGATGTAGCTTATGCAGTGCAGATGAGGAAACACCTATACACATTTTATGTGAATGTGGTGATTTACATCATAATAGGAGCCTCATTCTCAGGGGACCACTGGTCAAACCTGAGTATGTTAACAAGCTCGCCCCTTACCTAATAGCCCGATACTTTACGGATCTGAGCTTGGAGGGGGAGATTAATCAAAATGTAAACTCTCGCCTCCCACACAGTAGCCGGGCTCTCTATAGACCGGGCTTGGGGGGCGAGAACTATTCACGGGGACCCGTCACAATAGATCTTCACAGGTCGCAGTGACTTCACGAGCTTGCATAGCACTGACCCCCACCACTAAAAATAAGAATAATGTCTGCATCAATGATATTGACAGTACATTTATATGACTACTGAAATCATAAATAAACAACATTGTGCATATTAAACTTTGGTTTTGATAATACTCATGTAAGTGGACTGATTTCTATTATTTCTTGAAAGGTACAAATAGTTTAAACTAGTTCTAGTAGTATAACTTGACTTGGAATTAAGTTCCATCATTTGGTCGCCGAATGAAACCACGTATTCCTTAATGATAGAGAGGGTACAGAAAAAAAATCTGCGTCATCTGTATGGATCATCGGGAGTATGGATTTTACCCGTGGCTTTTCCCGACTGACTTCTTACTAGGAATGCTGAGCTACCAATTATTGTTGGGGAGAAGGGATATTCATTTCATCCATTTCATCAATTTCATCCATTTCATCCATTTCATCCATTTCATCCATTTCATCCATTTCATCCATTTCATCCATTTCATCCATTTCATCCATTTCATCCATTTCATCCATTTCATCCATTTCATCCATTTCATCCATTTCATCCATTTCATCCATTTCATCCATTTCATCCATTTCATCCATTTCATCCATTTCATCCATTTCATCCATTTCATCCATTTCATCCATTTCATCCATTTCATCCATTTCATCCATTTCATCCATTTCATCCGTTTCATCCGTTTCATCCGTTTCATCCGTTTCATCCGTTTCATCCGTTTCATCCGTTTCATCCGTTTCATCCGTTTCATCCGTTTCATCCGTTTCATCCGTTAAATCCATTTCATCCGTTTCATCCGTTTCATCCGTTTCATTCGTTTCATTCGTTTCATTCGTTTCATTCATTGGTAGTCGCATACATAATTCTGATATTCTGAATGAATTCGGTCTATTTGTCCCTGATAATTATCTTCGACAAAGGCAACACAGGTTGTTCTACCTACCGCGATGCAGAACCAACCTGCCAATGGTTATGCCGGTAGGTAGATCAATCGTGTTATTCAATCGTATCACCTCGGATGATGATATATTTCGTGACAGTGGGATTACTCTTAGGAGGACAATTTCCAAATTGTAATATGTATGTCAATTTTACATGAATTTTATTTTCCTCTTTTTATTTGATAAATCTGATATGTATATTTTGTAATGTGTTGAGAATTAATAAGAAACGTTCGTTGAATAATGTATCTTTAATTGGATAAATTATTCAATGTTACTAAAAGTAAATAAATAAACGAAATGTTAAAAGTTGCTCCAGCATTTCCTAGGCGGGATGCGAGCCTTTGTGCATGCTTCCATCCTCAGTTATGTGAACTCCCAAGTATTTAAAGCTGTCAACTTTCTTGATCTTCTGTCCATTATTATAGAGGGACTGACCAAATGACCTCCTGACGGACAGGATTTGTTACATATAATCTGAGTCTTTTTGTGTTAATATTAAGACCTTAAGACCTTAAGACCTTAAGACCTTAAGAGCTTAATTTTTTCTATGCAACTGGCCCTAACTGGGTTAAATTTCCACAAACATTTGGACAAACTCAAAATATTGACGTTTAGTATAGTTTTGTGGTCGTAATGCAATGTTGTTTGTCATTTTCATCATCATCATCGTTCCCTTTCCGCACCTCATGGTGCATAGAGCACTGCATTGGTACACCAATCGCACCGTATCTTGATCACTTTTGTTACATGAAGGTAAGATGATCAGTCTAACGCCTTAGGTACCAGTCCAGGGTCTATGAAATATTCTAGTGTGAAAAAACCCATTACAATAAATATTTCACACCAACCATGTCGGGAATTGAACCCGAGACCTTTTATTTATATATATAGTTGGATAATTTATAAAGCGCCATTTACGTTAAAATCCCCTCAAGGGCGCCGTACAATTAATAAATATCCCAGTACGTCTTGCAGCTACAGAGCGCATGGACGGTTGGGATTCTAGTTCCTCGTTTTCAATAAAGATTAACAAAAAATTATAACAGATAGGAGCTAGATTACAGGACGTCTTGCAGCTACAGAGCGCATAGACAGTTAGAAATTTAGCCCCCATCTACACATTTTAAAAATTGACAAATAAATTCAGTGTATTAATGATACTAAAAAATAAATAAAAATAATATGAATAATAAAAAGGAGTAAGATTACAACACGTCTTGCAGCTACTAAGCGCATAGATGATTGGAATTCTAGACCCCATTTATAAAATTTAGGTATTTTTAAGTTGGTATATGAAAGCTAGATAACCAATCATCGTGCAGCTACAAAGCGCATGGACGAGTGGAATTCTAGCAAAGTTAGAATGATATCAATAAATTTATAAAAAATAGAGCATAGTAGTAAGTTTGTCAAGTGTTTATGCCAAGAACTAAGCAATAAAAAACTAAATAAATAAAGCACTGTATGCATGGCAGGCTAACGCGCTGACCATTACACCACATGACAACATACATTTTTTTTCTTTTTTCTATTTAATAAATCTGATGTGTATATTTTGTAATGTGTTGAGAATTATTTGGATACTCTGTTATGTTTTCAATGTAACTAAAAATAAATAAATGAAGTAATTTATATTCCATATTTAATGGTTTAAATAGTATTTGTTGATAATGAAATATCTGTAAATATTATATCCCATTTCGCAAAACATGAGTACAGTAGCTAAAAAAAATTGTTCCTAATAACATTTTTTTGCTCTCCTGAAAAGTTACTCATTTGCAGTTAGACTCTTATGCCTGCTCATCAAAGATACATTTCTTCATTCGGTAAATAGTTAATTAAGATAATAAAACGCTTTGAGACATAAGCGAAGCTGTTTTAAATCTCGTTTACGAATTTTCCTTATTTCTTATTGAAAGTTTAGTAGAGCGAATAAAAGGAAAATTACGTACGGAATTTATTATAAGAGACAAAAAAATGATAAATGTAGTCAACATTAAGACTTAGTCAAATTTTATAAACCTCGCGAGGCATGTATGATTTACGTCCTTACGCACGACCCCATAAGGGAGCAATTCCCGTAAAATTTCCTGTGCTTTTGGACCCAATCCAAAGAATAAATTTTGTAATATGTCTTCACGAATTGCGTATTAAAACGAGAAATTCTAGGGGCCTATTATGCTCTAGGATGTTTTCCCTTTTAAATTAATGATTTTTTTATATACCTTTATTGTTAACTCTTGTGTGGCTGTGATGTCACACTAGTCTACATACGATACTAGACTTGATATATCTCTAAATTTATTTCAACAGAGAGGGAAAAAAAAATTCTGAGAAGGGAATATGGAAGTCTAGGCATTAACAGGGCTTATGACCTGTCATTGGCTGGTTTGAGTGGCCACTTTACACACTGTGTAACATTCACCATTCTGCCCATGTTTGAACATCCAAATTTCCTCAACTCTTCCATCTGTTGACTTGTGTGAAGTGGAAAAAAAATTTCCCTCTCTCTTGAAATAAATTTAAATATGAACAACTCCGTAGGGAGGAAATCCAGCCAGTCTGCAAGCATTTGGACATAATCAAACATTGTTGATAATATATCTCTCTTAATTTTTTAAATGATGAAGTTGTACATTTTTTTTATCTTCAAATATACATTTTTATAATGGATTTGGAAATTGAAATTTGTATGACTATGCTAGATTTTAATACAAAAAAATATTTATCTTTGCTACGCAAAGAATAAATGTGACGCCAATACACCAATACGTGTGTATAAAAGAGAACACTAATATAGAACTTATAACAAGAAAGACAGAGACGCTATTCTGTAGTCGGTGTTTGTGAGGAAAGAGTTTCATTTGGTTATTGACAGTGATAAAGAATGCGCGCACTCACGTAAGATGACCGGCGTAGTAACGAATTTAAATTTATTAATATGTTTATTTTTATAAATTATGGAAAATAAATTGTGTAACAGAATGTCTCCATGTTTTTTTTTAAATGTCTGAACTTTGGAATATTCCGTCATTTGCTTGTGGTAATACAATGTTACATCACTGCGTGCAAATGAATTATTTTCCACAGTTTTGTATGAGTAAAATCCATTTTTAGTCGGGAATTCTAGGAAAAAAATACACTAACCGCACCCACGTATTAAGTCTCATGTGGTGTTACTAATTGTCTAATTTTTGATACACAGCAAATCTACAATTATCCAGATAAACGAGTTCCAGACGTTTTCCGAATATGCAGAAATCCCGATAGTTCGATTAACCAGTTAATTAAGACAGTGTTTTGATATAAAACGCAAATTTTACTCAAATATTACATTTTTATTGTTTTTAAAATAACACAGCAAATTAGTATCACATTAAAAACTTACTCAAATATGTCCAGCAAAGTTATTTGCCCTTTTGTTTGTTAATTTAACAAACGCTTTATTTTGTATACGTTTAGTTGGCAATCCTGATGACTGGAGTTTAACTTAACCCCACACGAATTACAAGAACTAGAATCTTTTTTGGTATGATCTTCCGCTTTGTTTTTTTTATTTTTATTTATTTGAATTTTTTAGGGTGGGCCTTAACTGTTTACCTAGTTTAGATTAACGAAATAGAAATAATTGTAGAACTTAGAAACGTTTTTTTTTATTTCCAAAAACTACAATAATTTGATTTTTTTATGAAACCTAAGTTTTAAAAATTATATCGCTCAAGTGAGTTCCACCAGCTTGTTGACATTCTTTAAGGCGGATTCGAAAATTCTCAAAAACACGTTGACAAGTTGCACGTCGGATGGCGTTAATTTTCCGGACAATGTTTGGTTTTAAATGATTTATTGTTATTAAATTGTCTTCATAGACTCTTGATTTTGAGTACCCCATGAAAAATAATCACATGGTCTAAGATCAGGGCTCCAACGGCCACTCAAGGTGTCCTCCTCTTCAAATGAATTTCTCAGGAAACATCTCTTTTAAACAGTCGACGATTGGTTCATTCGGCTTCAACTCTTGGGTCAGTTGAATTTTAAAGGCTTTAAGATTTAAATCGTGGCGTAAAATTTTTCGTCAATCGGTTATTTTGTTGTTTAAGGCTTGACTTCTCTTATGAGTTGATTGTTGTGGATTTTTCTTTACTGATTCACTAATACGCTGAATAACTTCTGGTATCCTCGCTGACTTTGAGTTTCCTTCATTTATTATTCTTACTATTGAGCCGGTTGTCTCGAACATTTTGATCCATTTCTAAATAGACTTTGCGCTTAGTTCATGACTCATGTCTCGTCAACCAAAATGAGCCCGGTACATTCGTCTCGAAATCGTCACGGAATAATTGTTTACGTAATGTGCGTGAACACAGAACGCGCGCAGCTTTTCCGTGAATATTTAGATGCTAATAAAAAATCCACGGAACAGCGCATCTAACGCTACCCACCGCACTGTACCCGCCTAACGTATTATTAAAAAAATGATAAAACAAACCGCGAACACAAATAAGACCCACCCTGTATAAATATACATATTTGATACCTATCTATATTGAACTAGTGAATAAAACATGGATACGGAGCTTTATCTGGTTAGAAGAGTTTTCATATAACATAGCTCAGCCTGTTCTAAGATGGAGTTTTTTTTTTAAAAGTATACGTAGTTCTATACTAAAATAACAACAACAAAAAAAAACTACTTAATAATAAATGCATAGCTAATCAAATGTAAGAAATTAATAATCGTTGTTATATAAATATGAAGTACCTATGAGTATTTGTGCTAAAAATGCATTATTTTACTTAAACAAAAATAATATAGTAAAATTTATGATAAAAAACAAATTCAAAATAATGAAATACATGAGAATATTAAGAATATGTGTACCAATTATAAAAAATTAAACGTTTATTAATTTACATTATAGCCGCATTTTAAACTTTGTTTTCACCAACCACCAGTGTTGAGCTGCAGCCCTCATGTTAGTTGCGCTCGCAAGTATCAAGTTGGATCCAGCAAGTCCATTTAAAACCAAGATAAGGTTAGTGGTCTTCTTTCCTTATCCATCTCATTTGTTGGGATTGTGACCGATTGACACTGCATACTGCATATTGAAGATACGCACTTACATTCATTAATTTAATCACAGTCCACTCCACTCAATAATATCGTAAAATCTCGAGGGCTTGGTTCCCCGCTATTTCGCGCCCCGCATCCGCGAGGGAATTTGTTTCCCCACCAATATTGTTAGGTTAAGTCATGTTGTATTGTGTCTGATAAGTGTGCTTATCATCTAATATTAAGGTGGATTTTAAGTTTTTCTCCAAGGTTGTTTTTTAAATAGTAAGGTAAAACATTGTAGCTATACGAACAAAAATCATCAAAGGATTATCAATCATAAAGTACTGAAGTCGAGAATTACAAGCGCAGCGTCAAAACCGTCCGTCACACGTCCATAATTGTTTAACAAAAAAATGCACCGCTTTTGTTGAATACAATAGATCCAAATGGCGTCTCTATAACTGTGGCGCGTTATTACTCTGAGGTTTAATCCCATTTTATAGTATTTTGACTGAATTTTTAATGTGCTAGTGTTGTTGTTTTCTGGCATTATATTTGTGCATGTGAGAATTTTTGTTTAATATAATGTCATTGTCTTATATATTTACCAATAAAAAATTTTAAACAATTTTGAATGTCTGAATTTCTATCAAGTATTTCATGTCAAACTGGTGTTTTCCACACAGTTCAGTCTTTTTGGTCAAAAAGAGTAAGTTAATTATTTGTTTAATTATTTAAATATCAATCAAACAAACAAAAAAACCATCACGCAGTTACACTATAAGGGTACAATGAAAGCAACCACCTCTTTCTCAAAACTGTTTTATAAATAAATCTACCTTGTACAATCAAATACCACCAATTTCAAAATATAGAAACAGGACGTGCGAATTGAAGAATTATTTTTTCCAGAAGTACTTTGAATAAATAATGTTAGTTTATCCAGAGAATGCGCATCTTGAACATATATCTTTTAATATTTTACCGTTTTTGCTTGTATATGTAATTTTTAATACTATTTAAATGTTATTTGTGTTTTTTTTATAATTCTTTTAGCATGTATACATAATTTCAATACGTTTTTGAAAAAAAAAAATTAACCTGTATTGGGTGTGCGCATATTTTGTTAATTAAAAAAAATGATTTTATTTTGTACTAGTTCAGTATGTATATATACATACATGTAATTTTTAGACTTTTTCAATTTTCTTTCCCAGATTGCATAATGTAAACATTATTTTGAATTTATTTCCATGCCTAGTATTCTGTTTATTTTGTTATTTTCAAGTATTTTTCATACTCTTATTAATTTGTAGTATATCATAATTTTAATTTTTCTGCTTTTGTAAATAATATTATAGTTTAAAATGTAAAAACGTCTTTAAATAAATTTGTTATCTGTATGTCCCTTAATGAGTTTTTTTTTTAAACTCCTTGGGAATATTGTATATAATTATGTATAATATATTTTCAATTTAATAAAAAAAAAAATTAAAAAAATACTTTTGACTTCGACATTTTACTAGACTCTACAACATCGCTTAAAAATAATATTCTAAGAAAAAAAAAATTAAACTGTATTTTCCTCAATTACATTTTTTTATGATACCTTTACTCGCATACACACATATACACACCCTCCCACCCACCCTCTTTCACTTACACACACACACACACATACACACCCTGTTTTGACATACCTAGTAAAAAATTTAAGCTGTAATTGGAATACAACTAAAATGTCATTTTATACCTAAGCATTATTCTCCCTACTTGTTGTTTTGATATATTTATTGTGTTGTATTCTGTTGCCTTCATAAAATTTATAAAAATGTTTTTTTTTATATTATTTTTTTTTTTAATCTGTGTCTTTTTTCAGTTTTGCATATTCGATATCAATTTTAAAAAAACTCATTAAGTGAAAATTCTGTTTTTCTTAGCGATCAAACTGAAACTGATCAATCACAGCATTGTTGAATTAACTACCTGGTAAAATAAGAAGTCTAACATTACTAGACACTCCAACAAGGATCTAGTTCTACGGAGAGGAGTCAATACTTTTTTGGCTCAAAGGCAGCAATATTATATAGGCCCAAGGGTATATCACCTTATCCCAGTTTCGTGGAAATGTAGTGGGAGTGCCAGGCTGAGGAAGGTGTTGACTGCATTCTTAATCCATATTGGTCGAAGGGAGTCAGAGAATTTGTTGTCCGATGAAGAAGGACGTAAGCTGGTTGCTTGTTTTACTAGTAATGACTTAGGACTTAGAATATAGATATTTTGGTATTATTTATGTTTTCTCTGGATATTCATTGTTTACCTTTAAGACTGAAAAAGCACACATTATAATAAAACTGTAAATACTTTTAAATATCATTATAAAAAAATAAAAAAATTACTGCCTTAGAACGGGGAAGCTATCCCGAGTTAGGCAGTTTAGATGAACCAACAGCAAAAATAAAAAAAATGTATGTTTACTTTTACTACTGAATTAAATTGTTGTAAAAATAATTACTTGTATATTGCTGTAATAAATATGTAAAAAAATAAAAATAAGAAAAAATGTTTTCGAGCGTTACCTAGTAGGTGAATTGGTTCAGCCGGATGAATCTCACCCACATTATAAATTGTTTCAGCTCTTTTACTTTACAAAAATCAACAAATGGTAAAATTGAGTAAATGTTGATGTTAAAACTCAAGTCTAAAGTGGCCATTTAAACCAGCCAGGTCATAAGCCCTGTAAATGCCTAGATTTCCATATTCCTTCTCAAAAATGTTTTTTCTCTCTGTTGCAACATATTTAAATATGAATAACTCCCTAGTCAAGAAATCCAACCAGTCTGCAAGCATTTGGACATACTCAAAACATTGGTGAATATTATTTTTATTATTTTGAACCAGTTCTTTGATTGCGCGCTGTTTTATCAATTTCTTGCTTCTTATTATTTACAAAATATTTCAACTTGTATCCCTCAGTTGGATTGGTTTTTTTAAATATTTATTTACATACATAAGTTTAGTGTTCATTATTTGAGTCATAAGTCCAGTTAGAGACGCTCCTTCTTTATTTACATTTAAGTCAAGATTGAAATGTCACTATCTAAATATTTAAATTGTTTCTCTATCCTTCTCCTTTTCTCCCATCCTCTCTCCTCTCTTGATAGAATAGTGTTAATTTGTTTTTAATATATTTTTATTTTGTTAAACTTTGTTTTTAATTTTTGTATAAAATTGTTGGATACAATATGTCCATGAATTTATAATTTTCTCAAACTGAACGATTTGGGTAGGTAAGAAGAAATTGCCTTAAGGAAATATGCCCGCCCTTTATGTATATATATTGTATATGTGTATAAAGTGTAAAATAAATGAATAAGGATCGAAAACATAAAAAACATTAAAAATATTTTTTTTTCAAAACTTATAATTTTTTAAAAAATATATTGGTAAACAGTAATCTCAAACATTCGGAAAATCATCAAGGAGTTTCCTACTCAAATCCCTCCCACAAAAGAAAATCCAGTCCTTAACTATTTGCTTGAAAATATTTTTTGTCGTTGAGAGCTTAATACATACAGATATTGATTAAACGAAATCATTTTCACTGTAAAATTCAAATGAAACACGATCCACCAATAAAAAGCTGTAAATTCAAAGGTCGGACGTCCAAATATCATTTATTTCACGTTAGTCAAAACCATGTTCTATTTGTAGAATTTAAGTAATAATAATTGCGTCTCGTCGGTTTGAACTACCAGCGTCTTCGCCTGTTTCAGGGCATATATTTTCTCTTGTGATCCGATATATCCTGCTTTCCTTCGCCAGTCTTAATTTACCCTCGGGGAGGCGACAGTAGCGTGCGCTGACATACAAATGAGTAATACATTATTTTACAAAATCAATTTTACTATAGGAGGGGTGCGCGTGAGTTGATTTGAGGTTAAATGAGAAAGATGGATTATAGAAAGTAGCCAGTCAAGAATTTTGAAAAATTATGTTTGATGAAATGAAATTGATGTTTTCGAGTGCAATAAGATCATTTCTATATTCCGCTAAAAACAACCAGTTTGCTTTCATACAAAAAACCGTATTAATCACTATCTCAAAATGGTATCGATTGCAAAGATGGCATTTTTCAATTTGCAGAAAACACCCACAGCACTAGAAAAATCTCAGGTTACTTAAAAAATCATTCAAACTGGTCTAATAAATAATAAAATTCTTAACAAATAACAACAGGGATGGAGAATACCTTAAATAAGGGAAAATGGAAGTCTTGGCATTTACATATGACCTGTTATTGGCTTGTTTAAGTGGCCACTTTACGAACTGTGTAACATTCACCATTTTGCCTATGTTTAAACATCCATATTTCTTTAATTCTTCTATTTGTTGATTTTATTCTTCATCCCTGTTGTAATTTGTTAATCTTTATGACTCTCGAGGGGGTAAAATCCAGTCTTTTGTCTACGAACATTTGGACAAACTCAAATATTGTAATAAAACTCTTGTTTGTAAAATGAAAAAAAAAACTAATGCATTCATTGTTTATCATTTTTTAAAGTTAAAAACATTCCAACGGTTGTGTAGATAAGATTATTATGTTTTTTTACAAAGGTGCTATTATCTCCTATGGCTGGCTGCTTTATGCATAACAACGTTCAATTAAAGTTGTTTATTGAGTAGTTACACACAAGTTACATCCTGTTATCTTGTACTGAAGGAATTTTCAATAGCAAACACTGGCGGAGAGCTGTGGGTAGGCGACACGAAATGCCAAGATGAAATGTAGTGCGTTCTTCCGATTCACGGCGTTAAATATCTTGTACGAGCTAGCGTTGCAGCGGACTACGCGTTGCGAGCCAAAGCCGAGTTGGGTCCTGTCAACCTCACGGCTGCTGGTGTTGCTCGCCATAACACAAAACTTATGTCTTAAAATGCTGATCTAAAAAAAATCCATCAGGAACGGTGCCGTACCGTTTTGCAGCAAGCAAGCAAAATATTTTGTAGTTCAGGTATTTGAAAATAAAATAAAGACAATTTTTATTTAAAATAAGTAAACCTTTATTTATCGTGAAAACAATCATCATCATCATCATTCCTTTTCCACACTTTATGGTGCATAGAGCACGGCATTGGTTAACCGATTGCAGCGTATCTTGTTTTTTTTTTTGTTGCACGAAGGTAAGATGGTCAGTCTTACGCTTCAGGTACCAGTCCAGAGACTGAGAAATATTTTAGTGTAAAAATGCCCTTTTAAATAAAAATCTCATGTCGACTTAGTCGGAAATCGAAGATTATAGATCGAAAACCCAAGATATTTTGCATGGTAGGCAAATGCGATTACTACAACACTTCGAGGCCGACGAAATCAATACATAAAGAAATAAAAACCACACTTTTTTAAAGAAAAAAAAACACACTTTTTTAAAGAGAAATACGAGAGTTTTTATTATTAACTCAAATATTTTAATTTTTAAACCATTCCCTAAAAGTCGTAAATAACTTGAGCTGTTAAATGGGAATCGAGTTGTATTAGAGTGAGATTTGAACCTGGGATCTTTAGTCCGTGAGTTTACAATACCACCACGGGACCACAGTCATGTTCAAAAGCTTTAGGTTGTCAAAAAAAAGACAGGCTCTTATGTGTGGCGAGCGTACCAAATAAAGTAAAATAGAATAAAAAATGCATAACAAATAAGAAACAATTAATAAATTAACAATTGAAAAATAAAAAAAATTCACACTTTTAAAAAACAAAAAAAAAACATTTAATATTCACAAGCACTCATACTCAATGTGTATCTCTTTTGGGTGGTCCAGTGTAGATTGGATTCGTTTGGAATTTACGGCTACCATTGCAGGACCCACCTTCAGGAGACTCTGAAGAGAGTTTGAAGATGGGTCCTGTAATAGTAGCCAAAACATTGGAACGAATCCGACTTACACGTGATCACCTAAAAAATACACATATTGATAACAGTTACCTTGTTAACTTACGGACCTATTAAAAGAGATTTACTGTTCGTCAAGAATGATATAATTTAAGTATGTTATAGAAAAATAAATGAAAAACCATATATATGGTGGTGATTGAATAAGCGTGCACTACCGCTCACTGCCAATAGTTGATTGATTTAAACGAATGAAAAAAACACACGATGCATTCTTAAAAATAAGCTAAAAATACCTATCTTTTATGACCTGTTAGCAACAGAAGAAGATCCCGCATAAACGATCACCTAACATGCAATAATTACTGTCAAAGCGTATGGAACGCTCCTGATAACCAGTCAAACAAATCATCCCCCAACCAATCTGTGCCATCCCTACTTACCCTTTACCAGCTGTGACTGGAAATGATAAGATTTTAAGGCTTAACGTGGAATCGGTTGATTTGTACATGCATACGAATGATTATGTTTAAATGTCTGACCTTGGATATTTTATATTCAAACGATTTTTTTAAATTAATTTAACAGGTTTCAGTAGCTCAATCACAAATAACTATTGACGTCCTAATAAGCGACGTGATAACGATTTATCACTATGGTTGTTAATCATATTCGCGATCACAATGCAACATCCGTAAACACCTAATATTAAATGTCAAAATATTTACGTTTTACGTATAATCCTGCTGCGCAATCACACGTTTGAATTTCACCGGCGTAAATATGGAAAATATTCCAAAACTGCTATTTTTTTTTATTGATTTATTATTTAACATGTTATTTGTTGCATTAAGCTGGCGGTTAGCAAACTAAATGTCAAGAAAAGCAGTCGCCACAGTAATTGTAATTTAATTTTCACTTTTTTGTATTAGATACTATTGCTAATACTAACTATTTTGCAAACGCAATATATTGTATTATTTTTTATGGTCAACGTCGATTTTTCGCCAGTGAACTGTATTTTTTTACGAGGAAAACAAAAAAAAACCAGCACGAGCGTCGACGCGTTGACTTATGAGTTGCGATAACTCAAGCATGTTCACTAACAAATTACAACAGAGATGGAGAATACCTTAAATAAGGGAATATGAAAGTCTAGGTATTTATAGGGCTTGTGATCTGTCGTTGGCTGGTTAAAGTGGCCACTTTACACCCTGTGTAACTTTCACCATTTTGCATGTTGTTTCACAAAAAATTACAATTAAAATGACATGCATTTAAATAAGCAAACCTTACATGTACCGATTTAAAAAAAACTTACATGCACGAAAACTTAAGGAAAGAACAATTTAATAATTTTTATATTTTGTAAGCCGTTATTTTAATAATACTTATGATAATAAATGAAGAAGAATGTGATCACGCCACTTGCCCGTTAGCAGATACACACTCGATAATGCTGGTTCGCGGGATGCGTTATCCTTTGTTCACTTTGCTACAGAACCCTAAATATAATGATTGCAATTCGTTCCTTATTTTAGGTTCTGGCACCTTTATTGCGGGTTATTCTTTTGCGGCAGTCGGGATCAGATCCGATCTTGTTGTCAGGAAGGAGGAGCACTTGACGAATTACACAACATGGAAAATTGATAGTTATTGATGGCAAAATATTTTTTGTAATCGCGGGGAGAATATAAGAAATTACATGTACCCACGCTCGGTTCAGTTGTTGTTCTGGCGCCGGAACAATATAGGTACCCAGGGTAGGTGAAATGCAACATCTTAACCAGGGTCCCGTAGGTAGTAAACAAATCCGAACGCCTCATCCTAGCAAATGTGATATTTATATAATATATATCTATGTGTGCACATGTGGCGTAGCCAGAATGCTTTACGTTAATACTATATCTACAAATGTATCCAAATCAAACCTGGTTCTTATACAATCAACTATATTGGTAATTTATTAAAACACCCTTTCAAATAATTATTTAATATCAACCATGTCAGGAATCGATCCCGAGACTTCTCGATGGTAGGTAAACGCGCTGATTATTGAGTCACGAAACCGGCAAGTGAATCTCAAAAATATTAAAACAACAATGATTTTAAAAAATATGCTTTAAATAGACAACCCTTACCTGCTATGGATGTGAAAATATTGGATGTGAGAAATAGTTAAAATGCGATCGGGTTGTGGTCCTGTGGCTAGTGTCGGACTCACGGACCAAAGGTCTGTGGTTCAAATCCCACTATACCCCAACTTGATTCCATTTTCTAATAGTGAGTTATTTACAACTCGTTGAAAATGGCCCTCAAAATTAAATATTGGGGTAAATCATTAGAACGCAAATATTTCTTTCAAAAAAAAAAAAAAAAAAGAAGAGCGTGAGTTTAATAGATATAGGTGACCATTACAATATTTTTTTGATTTTTGATCTAATGAAAATATTTTTTTAAAGCATTTCTTATGTGAAGTTATTCCACATCATTTGCTTTAAATCCTTTATTATATGTATGTAAGGTTTGAATAAATTTTTTAGGTGATTTGCGATTTCGGCGAAATTGTTATTATGAAGACACCTCACGTGGTTTTCAACACGAATATCAAAATTTCTTGATGTTCTTCTCAGTTAAACTGAAGTAATATTAGAACTATTTTTCTTTGTTTATTAAGTATATTACAAAAAATTAAGATACATTTATAGTTGAGACAAGAAATTCCTGGTGACAGTTAACCTCCAATGTACAAGAATGTCAATGTTTCACATGCAAAAATGAAATCAATAATTTTATAAAAATTACTTTTACGAACTTTAAAATGACCTTATGTTTTTAGTTTTCGGTTGATAAACTTTGGTATCGTCGATAAAAATATTAGATAAAAACATTGACTGACTTGCTAAAATTACTTTTGAACATAAAATCATATTAAAGCGCCTTTTTTGCACCCCAATTTCGGAGTAGGAACCCTAACAAGTCAAGAGATAACAATTTTTCGTTTCTACGCATCTTATCTCATATATCACATCAGTTAATTTATTTTTAGGCATTTACTTTTTTCTCGTGATGCAAATTCGCCAAAAAAGTAAAATTCCGTGAAGAATTTTTGAAACAAAAATCTCCCTTCCATTGTCATCTTCTGTTTCATCATCATTTCCTTATCCGCACCAAGTGGTGCATAGAGCACTGCATTGTTACTTCAACTGCAGTATATCTCTATCATTTTCGTTACACGCAAAAAAATGTAAACACTTTTACGCCTCCGGTGTCAGTCAAGGAACATTGAAAAATTTCAGACTAGAACCGTCTTAAAAAAAATTGAAATCAAACCTACTAGGTATCGAACTCAGAATCTGAATAACAGTAAGCACATTTGTCAACCACTACAAATGAAGTGAACTTATTTCTACTCAATTTCCCTTTAACCTAAGAGTAGTCTCACGAATACATCGGATGGGCAAAACTTGAAGAACTCTCATGCGGAGGTGTGTATAATAAAAAAATACAAATAACAATGGGAAAAAAACTCTATAACAGTAATATTCCAAATTTCTAATGGGATCAACATTTGCAGTAAAAATTCAATTATTAAATTGGTCAAGAAAAACAAAAATTAGCCCAGCACATCTTAAAGATTTCCAAATGATTTAAATTACCAAAATTGTTTACTAAACATTGCCAGCAAAATACGTAATAAAAAGCATATTTTTTTTATTGCATCCCTCCAAATGTGAAGAAATAATGATTTAATAATTCGTTAATAACATCAAAGGGCTTCTTTTAACAAAAAAATAACTTTATGATATAAACAAAACAACTTCATAAAAATGTGTATACGAATATTTTTTTGTGTATGTGAAAGTTCTGTTTTCTTTTCTCTCAGTGTCATTCTTGAAAATTATTTTTTTACTATCGTGAACTTGTTTCAAATTTGTCGTGGTTTGATAGGATAGTGTGCTGCTGCGGTAGTTGTTGTGTGGTTTTAGTGATTGTGTCAAATCACACACGAATAAAAAAACTTTTTTTTTTTTTTTGTGAAATTCCATTATTGAAGATACTTGTGAAATTTTATCGACGAATACCTTCAAATTGTTTGTTTTCTAGTATTAATCTTTGTTGAATTGTTTCATAAAATAAAATAAATATCAACAAGTCTTGCTTTTCCAAAAAAAAATTTTTTTTAATTCTTTTGCAATATTTTTCGTTACCAATGAAATGTTAGTTTCAAGCGTACATACAAATATATAGTTGGATAATTTATATGGCACTTTTTTTGTAAAAATCACCTTAAGGGCGCCGTACAAAAATTAAATATCCCATCTCGTCTGCCACAGCTACAGAGAACATTAACGGTTAGGATTCGACTTCCTCGTTTCCAATTAAGATTCATTTTATTTTAACAGATAGGAGCTTGATTACATCACGTCTTGCAGCTACAGAGTTTATGGTCGGTAAGAAATCTAGACTCTTTATAAACATTTTTAAAATTGACAAAGAAATTTGGTATATTGATGAAATATAAACGTGTGTTGCGAATTCAAATAATTGGTAGAATTCCATTTTTAAATTTCATTCAAAGTAAATTATTTTATTGGATTAAATTCTTCTTTAAAAAAATATATTTATATCTTCCGATAGAACTAAATTTAATCGTAAAAAAGTGTTTTGTTTCGGATACTATAAATATACGATAAATCAAGTTTCTTAAAAGAACACTTAAGAAATAAGAAAACTGAATTCGCAAACTATATGATTGAAAATTATTATAATTTCAAGAGCGACGTTGCATAACAGGTTCTTAATTTTGAAAATAATATATTAAAATTCCATTCTTACGGAAAATACGGAAATCTAAGAAATTAAAAAAAACTATTCGAAATAAGAAAAAAATACAAAATAACGTTTTCATTTTTAAGTTTATTTTTCAAGGAATAACCCGCTAAGCCTCTATTTAGAGGCTTGTCAGCAGGTGGGACAGAAAAGATATGGAAGGAGGTAATGAAAAATATACCACAACGCCCAGACCAATTGAGAAAAAACAGGAATCGAACCCGCTACGGCAGATTCACAGTTGGCCGTTTAACCAACTGCGCCACGGCGCCTGTCAAATAATAATAATAATATTTCCTTAAGTTTCCTTCTGTCTAGTTTTAGGCGTATCCATCTTAAATTACGCTTTCCGTCCTTACAATACAAAAAAAATAAAAAACAAAGTTGTTAAGAACTAAGTGGTTTTATTTATTATATTAAAATTAATAATCACAAAGTTAGTGCTTCAAATATAAAATTTATGTACATTTGTAGTTTGTAAATGTTGATGATCAATATATTATAGAATGCTGATAATTTGATTTGAGTTAATAATATTTATTATTTTTTTTTTTTTCTTAAATTAGCTTATATTAAAACTAATATAAACTATTATGTACATTTACATCATCTATATATATTTACATTTCCTTACAGTAACTTATACATTTATTTTTAAATTCTTTCAGACACTTTTCATTCTTCATACATTCAGGCATCTCATCATACATTTTTAAACCCTTATACATCAAACAATTTTGTGACTCAGCTCTTTTCAATAAAAGTAGTCTTATTTTATCATTTTGTCTAGTAGCATATTCATGACAATTTTTGTTTAAGACAACTTTATCCTTAAAATATTTTGGTAATTTATCGTGAAAAAATTTATGTATAAATATCATATTAAATTTAAGTCTCTTTCTTACAGATAACCATTTTAGTTCATCTCTCATTTTTTTTACGTTGCTATATTTATTTTTCTTAAGAACTATTCTCATAGCTTTATTTTGTAAAATTTCTAGTTTATTTAAATTTCCTTCGTTTGCTAAAAATAATATTGTTGAGCAGTAATCTATACGTGGAAGAATGATTGTTTTTTAAATTGGTTCTGCAGTATCTTTATTTAATTTATTTCTCAATATTTTTCTATTAACGTGTTCAAAATTTGCATATAATGTCAATTTTGAATCAAGTATTATCCCCAAATATTTCATTTCATTAACTTTTTCTATAGTTTCATTATCAATAAGTACATTCATCCTTGGGTTTGGCTTTTTCCTTCATTTGATCATTCATACATTTTAATGTCGTTCTATTTAAGGACCAATTTCGATTTATTTTGCTTTATTTTTTATCTTGTATTGATAGGATTTATGAGCACACACTATTTAATTTGTTTATATTTTTTTCTTATATTTAAAAAACATCCAAGTAAATGGCTATTCTATAATATAAATTGTATTATTTTACTCCATTTTCTTACTTTCAAAAAAATATTTCTTTGAACCATTTTTATCTGGTTTTGTTGAGTTTTCTTCTTCTTAATAATATTTTTCAAAGCATTAAAAACAAAATAATATATATTCATTATTTTATACGTATAAAGTATTATGTCTGTACTCTTTTGTTTGATATTTTATTAAAACTAATATCTGAGCACCCGATGACAAACTATTATTGAATAGTTTATCGGGACAAAATATATTTGAATACCTTGTTTTCTATATAA
Source organism: Micrasema longulum (assembly GCF_059751315.1). NCBI lineage: Eukaryota > Metazoa > Arthropoda > Insecta > Trichoptera > Brachycentridae > Micrasema > Micrasema longulum. Next base: position 85,573 of record NW_028279005.1, read on the forward strand.
TGTATTAATTTAAGTTTGTAAGTAAAAATTCTTGATGGAAGTTCATTGTAATTTATTATATAAATAAAACACGAGTGATACTTTAATCCACAAATTTGTGGATCAAAGTATCACTCGTGTTTTATTTATATAATAATGTATTATTATTGTAATAATGAGTATATTTTATTGAATAAAGACTATAAAAAAAAATAAAAAAATTTAAAACCTAGCTGAGGGAGAACACGTCGGTTTAGATAGAAAAAAATATAAAAATTTGTAAATCGGGATGTGGAACTGTGTAAGTACATAAAATACCAATAACATAGGCAGCCGGCTAGTTTGTGTCTTGGCTTTTAAATAAAAATAATAAATAATGAATGTGTCCCTTAAGATACCGTTGTAAACGCAATGCATTATTCAAAGGGGCAATAAAATAATCCACGTCCTATATTTATAGTAAGACAAGCTAATATTGGGTTTTCGGAACCCTTAGTCTTAAACGTATTAATCCCGCCCCAATTATACCGGGCGAATTATGAATTTGTTTTCAACTGGGAATAATCTGGAACTATCCTCTGTAGCGTTGGATCGTGGAATAAATCCATTTTATGTACCGTAACTCTGTAAATTGTAGTTCAAAGTTACAGGATATTTCGAAATAGATGAACATTACATATTAATGTATGCTTTACATTACATTGAATCTATTGGAAAACTTAAAATACAAGTGTATTATATCAAATTATTATTTTTTTTTTTTTTTTTTATTTTTCTTTCTGTTGACGCCCATGGGGCTTTTACATTATACATACTATATAATAAGAAAAAGTTACACATTAAACATAATTAACATTTTTTCAAATATAAAAATTAAAAAAAAATATATTATTAAAATTTAAAAATAAAGTTACATAGTTAACATAATACACTATTAAGACATAATACATACATTATATTATGTTAATAATATAAGGCATAACAGGATTCAAATAAAACATAATTATATATTTTTTTATTTTTTTTACACCGGTAAACTAAACTTTAAAGTGAAGTTATTTAAAATGTTGAAAACTGAAAAGGGTTTTATAAACTAAAAATATAAAACATAACACGGGCCAACTTTTAAGCATACATAAATACGATCGAGGATTTATTAACTAGACTCAGTCGCGTCGGTCGCCTGTAGTACTTTGGTCTTGAATATGCTCAATGAGTAACGAAATATATCAACATCGCCATATTCATTACCAAGGCGATGAAGTCTAGCTATAGGTGAGTTTACATAGTAGTTGTGCCCGCTGGACACCTCGACAAACACAATTATACTGGCGCTTTTTTAAAATAAAATTCTGTATCTTTTCGTTTTCAAATTTGAATTATATCAATGAATCTATAATAAAAAAGGTCATTCTCGTATAAAAGCAAACGGGTTAATAATATCCTGTGTTCTAACTGTATTTCTTCAAATCACGAGTTTTCAACAAGGTTATTTTATTATTTAAACATTGCTTGTCATAATGGATTTAATAGACATATTATTACAAAGATTGGGAATATTTTAGAAAAGGGAATTTGGAAGCATAGGCATTGAGAAAGCTTACGACTTGTCATTGGCTGAATCAAGTGATCACTTAACGCATAAAAAAAAACATTTAAGGTATTTGACAGGCTTATGAGAGCCCTTGATGGCATAAATGATACTTAATCCAATGGATTAATTTAACCTAAACAATTTAAATTTATTTCAACAGAGAGGGAAAACATTTTTGAGAAGGGAATATGGAAGTCTAGGCATTTACAGGGCTTATGACCTGTCATTGACTGGTTTAAGTGGCAACTTTACACACTGTGTAAAGTTGCCACTTAAACCAGTCACAATTATGCCTGTGTTTGAACATCTACATTTCCTCAACTCTTCCATCTGTTGATTTTTGTGAAGTAAAAGAGCTGAAACCTTTATCACGTGGGTGAGATTCATTCGGCTGAACCAAATCACCTACTAGGCATGCCTAAGATGCTGAAAAAAATCTTTCTTTATCTCGGGGAGTATTGATATTGCCCATGGCATTTCCCGACTGATTTCTTAATAGGAACGATGCCAATCATTATTAAGGAGAAGGGATATTCATTTAAATATTCTCTTTTTTCAACTGATTATTGGTCGCACCGAAATTTTGATTTCCTGAATGAATTTAATCTATTTTTCCCTGATTACTATCTTCGACAAAAGCAACACAGGTAATTCTACAAACTACCGGTTTTATATTTTCTGCAACAACTATGGTGAAGGTGTATAGTGGGTTTTGAATGTTGGTTTAGTTGGAGTACTGACAAAGAGACGGTTACGTCTGGAAACCGGTATTCATAGAAAAGTTGATAAGTGGTTAATATAAAAATGTTAAATATCATCATCAGTGGCGCTACAGCCCGTTGTAGGCCCTGGCCTCCTCCAGAATTTGTCTTTATTTATCTCTACACCCCGTGGCTCTTCTCCAGTTCGTCAGGCCAATCGCTCTAATGTCACTTTCCACAATATTCAGCCATCTTAATTTTGGTTTGCCTCTGCTTTGTCTGCCTTCCGGGGTAGTATAAACAATATTTTTTGGTGTACGGTTATCATTTTATTTGGTTCACATGGCGTAACCATTGTAATCTTTTCATTTTGATGAATTGTGCAACGTTGGGTTCGCCATACAGTGCCTGTAATTCATGATTATATCGTCTTCTTCACCCTCCGTTTTTGTTGACAGCACCAAATATTTTCCTTTATATTTTTTTTTCAAATACTAGTACCATATTTTCATATCGTTTGGTCATAACCCAGCATTTTGCGCCATATATAATGACCGGTTTGAGGAGAGTTTTGTAAATAATGGTCAGTTAGTTTTTTAAGTGAGCAATTTGGATCCCAGATGTTTAAACAAGCAATAATAAAATTTTTGGCTGCCGATGGCCGTGTTCCAATCTTGATTGTACTATAATTGTTTTCATTAGTCATTTCAGTACCTGAATATTTAAAGGAATTGACGTTGTCTATGTGGTGTAACCCAACGCCTGCTGTTTTTAGTTTATTTGTGATTTTTTGCTAATATATATTTAATCTTAGATGTTTTGCAACCATTTTTAGCTTTAAGAAATCATCTCATAATCTTGGTAAGTAGTTTTATAAAAATATTTAATAACATTTAGTAAATAATCAATAAATTGATTACGGAAGACTGGACTTTCTACCATGTTATTGCCAACTGTTACTTTTAAGTAAATAATTCCTCATCATGTAACCCTTATCTACACCTGATTGTACACAGGGTCATGCCGTGTATCTCGATCATGAGTTGTAGGAAGATAAGGTGTTATTAGAACAATACGCACCATCTCTCGGCTACTACACACTACCATCTTCCAAAAATCGGCAAGCAGCTTGTTAGCCACATGTCCGGCAGTAACTACCTGCAATCTACAAAAACTACCCCTTTTGATATTTTCCTTTATTTTGTTAACCACAATGTTGAAGAAGGGCTTTATTTTTTATTTATTTTTATTGCTTACTTTTTAGCAGAAACACTTGACAAATTATTTTTTTACCTTACGTTCATTTTTTGAAAATTTATTGTTACAATTTTAAGTTGCTAGGATTCCACTCGTCCATGCGCTCTGTAGCTCCAAGACAAATTCAAACATAATGTAAATGGAAGCTAAATTTCTTACCGCCCATGCGCTCTGTAGCTGCAAGACATGCTGGGAGATTTATTTGCTTTACAGCGCCCTTAAGGTGATTTTTTTAATCTGCGCTTTATAAATTATCCAACTATAATAAAGTGATCAGTATTTAGGTGCTAAACCAGGGACTTTTAAATATAGTAATGTAGAACCACATTTGAAATCAATATTTTACTTCGATCATTTCAGGAATTGAACCAAGGAACTAAAGCATGGAAGGTGAATACTTAAACTACTACCCTACGGGCGGACTTTTCTTCCCTCGACTTTTTATTCAGGTTTTTACCTGAGAGCAGCCATTGAGTCGACAACATTCGTCATGGATTCCGGTTCTATTTCTAACTGTATTTTTTATTTTAAAAAGTGTCACAACGCAGACTTACGTTACCATAATATTTTGGCTTCTTAGTCTTGACGTTTGAAATAATTATCCAAAGCACTTCATAAATGCTTTTGATTTATAAACGTTTAAATTTGGTACGATTTACATAATTAATAATATCGTTTCAGTTATCAGGCTCAAAAATATCGCGTCTATATTGAGATTACTTAGACTTTGAAGCTCTGTAATATTATGCATTACTAAAATAATACATGATACACGGTATGTAAATTATGCATGTTCTTAATAGCTCCAATAAACTGATATTATTACAGGTGATTAATAATATCTATAAAGAGACAGGCAGATTTAAATTCAAACAGGGATCGTATAAGACAAATTTGTTTTAACAGTGTAAAGCCCTATTAACGTGTACCGATTTCCTTTTTACCTCAACAAGTATTTTAGTTTTATTATTTTGCGGAGGATCTAACGCGCCCTAATAAATACAGACAGGTTTTCAACACTGAAGCTCTATTCTGTCGACAACGCTGCGCTGCCTGGTGCGGACCCTTATGAGGAAGTTCAGTGTCTTTTTTAAATTTTTTATTTGTTAATAGAATATTTAACTAAGCAAATTTTTATTTTTTTTATTTTTATGTATCGTATTATCAGCGCTATGATTTTTTATAGTTTTGTATTTCTGAAATAACTCCGCGTGTGACGTTGGGGGTTGTTCTAAAATAGTTCTTCCGATTGGTTTGTTTACGTTTACTAAGTGCAATCGTGCTTTTAATAAGAAAAGAAAGGGTAAGAAACGCTGTTTTAACAGTGATCACAGTGTTGAATTAGATGGAGAAGTTGTTGAGAATGTTGAAAGCATAAAATATCTAGAAGTTTGGATTGACCCTAAATTATCGTTTTCAAAAAATGCAGACTATACGAGTAAGAAAATCGCAAAGAAGGTATCTCTGTTAGGAAGGATAAGGAATAAATTAGATATTAAAACCTCTCTGCTGATATTTAAAAGAATTATCGTTCCGCACATTGATTATTACTCCAGTATTTTATATTTAAGTAATGAAGGAGATCTAAAAATACTCCAAATAATACAAAACAAAACGATGAGGATAATATTAAGATGTGGGAGACGAACAAATGTTAAGAAAATGATTCAACTTCTAGATATCATGACAATTGGTCAAAGAATCAAATTCAATGTTGCCAATGAAATAAACAAAATTATTAAAGGAATAGTTCCGAGATATTTTCAAAATAAACTAAAAAATAATGAGTTCTTTCATAACTATGCAACAAGAGGATCTAAAAATATAAGACTGGAAAAGAAATCAAAAGCAATGTCCCAGAACTGCCGCATGTACAAGGGAATAAAACTATTTGAAGAAATGCCAGAAAGCATAAAAAATTAAATTAATGTAAATATATTTAAAATTAAATGTAAAAAGTATATATGTGAAAAATATTAGGTGGTATATAGTGTAAATAGTGAATATAATTAATGAAAATGTACATATGAAACAGTTAATATTATAAATTAGGATACTAAGTGTATAATAGTGATAAATAATGTTAGAATAAGTATAGATGTAAATATTGTGCTGTAAATATATATTAGACTATGTTACATAGAACTTAATAAATAATTTAAAAAAAAAAAAAAAATCGTTTTAATATTTTAGTAGATACTTTATTGAACTGCATATTTAAAGTTTTAAAAAAAATATTTTTATGGTTTTAAAAATGTAATTTCTACATCATGTTTTTAGCAAAATTTTAACGCCCTTTGATTGCCAACATGACCATAAACATTTAACTAAAAACATGCCCTAAAAATTAAAAACCTTATCTAACCAATGACTTTCCTTACCCTTTCTTAAAAATGGTCTCAACCTCAAATAGGTAAATCAATTCTTAATTCATTTCAACGTAATTTAGTTTTTACCAACTTTTCATGGTAGATAGAAAACTAAATTCCAATTAAAAACTTTTAAACTTTCATTTAATGTAAAATATAGGTTTACAACTTGTTATTTAAGAATTGTTCTATCATAATATTCATAAAACCATTAAAATTCTCCAACTATTTCTTTGTTATTTAAAACAGTATTTGATTATTAATACCAGTAATACACGTGCAAATTTTATAGACCAAGGACTAAGTTTATTTTCAAACTAGATAAAAGTTTGTTTTTTGTTTCATTTTATATATTCAGATGTTTTATTGTTTAAAATTCATTACATCTACTAAAAGTTTGTGGATGGGTGTTGAGGAGTCCCCCTGAGGAAAAGGCGGAGCTTAGATGGAAAAAAACATCTTTATTTATTTATTTAAGAGCCTTGTTGGCTTTTTCATGTTTTACATATATAAATATAAAGAACAAACATTTATTTCACACAAAAGTAGAAAACATTAAAAATTAATTAATGAGAATAAAAAAAATTATGTTTAATGTCTTCTTACATTTTACTAGAAAATATATGGGTACACATTAAGTACAAATACATTTATTGCAGTAGAGAAAACAGAAATACATTTTTTCCCATCTGTTATATTAAAAAAATCTTAACCCTAGAAGAAGGTTTTTTTTTTTTTTTAATGGAATAACCCGCTAAGCCTCTATTTTGAGGCTTGTCAGCAGGTGGGATAGAGGGAATATGGAAGAAGGCAATGAAAAATACACCACAACACCCAGACCAATTGAGAAAAAAATCTTTCTTGGATTTTTTTCTTTCAACTGGCGGGAATCGAACCCACGACGCCAGTTTCACAGATAGCCGTCTAACCAACTGCGCCACGGCGCCTGTCTAAATGATTAAGATACAATTTGATAAATTATTTAGGTGTTTAATTTGAAGACAGTAAATTGATACACTGCCTTTTAAATTACTAAAGTGTTATATTTAACATATTTAAATCATTTGCGTATTCATTTGCAAACGCATGAATTTTCCTTATTGGCGAGTGAGTCCTGTAGTTTGTTGTAGATACATTTACACAGAAAAGTAAATTAATTAGTTTATTAATTTATTTGTTAGTTAGTAAATTATTTAAATAGTTTTGTTTTTTTTTATTTTTATAATAGAGTAAATAATGTCTTTTTAATTGAATTTAAATATGATTATCATCTTTATACCCTCTCCACACCTAATAGTGCATAAGGTACTGCATTGGTACACCAATAATACATGAAGGTAAGATGATGAGTCTTACACTTTAGATCCAGTCCAGGAACAATGAAATATTCTGGTGTGAAAACACCTATTTAAATCAATATCAACCATGTCTATAATAGAACTCAAGACGTCTTGCATGGTAGGTAAACGCACTGTGATAATTTATACTGTCACAAATAAAGACGACGCCGGCGGGCAGAGAATTGCTCGTTAGAGAGTTGTAGAAAAAGAGTTAAAAAAATTGGTTCAAATACAAAACAAGTGTTTGGAAAAAAATAAATAAATAAATAAACAAAAGAGCCATTTTAACAAGTCTTTCATACAAGAAATCCCGAATATAATTAAATAATACAATTTCTTATTTGGGTAAAATTTATGATATTCAGTCAAAACCGTTAAAGATAACTGTACCGAATATTCGTGGAGCAAAGCAAATGTGCAAATGTATATTTTACATTGTGATGTCTTGCTGGTAAAACAACTTTGTGACTTTGAATTGATTGTAGATCACTATGTTGATTTATAATATTTAGAAAAGTTTTACTATTAGATTAAAACAAAACGATGAAACATTGACTTACTCATAGACCATAAATTTTATTTATTTATTCTTTTTTGTTTATTTGGAAAAAAAACAACAATTTTTACATATAATTCATATGAAAGATACGGGTACGTTGGCACTTAAATTGCAAAAACAGCTTACCCACCACATACCGCACACCGCATCTGCGGACATAAGTCTCCTTGGCGGTGCCCACATACACGGAAAATTTGCTCGTTGTCAAACGAGAAAAGCTGCCCGAAGAAGCCCTCTAAAATCTGGTAGCCTTAGCATCTTTGTGCTGAAAGAAAGTAGTCCAGAAGTACATAATATGTACTTCATTGGGATGTGAAGAGAGGAAGTGAATTTGAAATGGTAAAAACAGACATTTATAAATAATAATCATTTTCCACAGCTATGTAGGTTATTAAATCTGGTTGTAGTCCCGTGGTTGGTGTTGCGCACTCACAGATCATAGGTTCAAGGAATGAACTCAAGACCCCAACTTGATTTCCATTTTTTAATAGTGAGTTATTTACAATTCGTTAAAAATGGACACCAAAATTGAAATACTTGGGTGATTTATAAGAACGCTAATATTTTTTTTTTTTTTAAAAAGTGCACACATTAAAATAACCCAGTATAAGAATAATATTAATTTAATAAATAAGAACATTGATAAATATACTTTTTAAAATAAGAAAATAAAAATAAAAAAATAACTTTTGTAATAATATTGAAGAAGGTACAAAACGTCAACATAATTATACATTAACATATTACAACAGAGATGAAGAACATTTTAGAGAAGGTAATATAGAATTCTAGGCATCTTCAGGGCTTATGACTTGTCATTGGCTGGTTTGAGTGGCCACTTTACACACTGTAACATTCACCATTCTGCCCATATTCGAACATCTTTATTCCTTCAATTCTTTCATTTATTGATGTTTGTGAAGTTAAAGTGCTGAAACCTTTATACATGCGGGTGAGATTCATCTTATTGAATTATTTCACCTATACACTAGACAACGCCTGAAAAACTTATTTTTACAATTTCTATACTTCTTCATGGACAAGGTGAAAGCCAATGACATGGGCCCTGTAGATGCCTTGACTTCTTTATTACCTTCTCTTAAATATTCTTCATATCTGTTGTTATATGTTAATATAAACAGCTCCCCAGGGAGTTGAATCCAGTCCTTGTCTACAAAAATTTGGACAAACTCAAAATATTGTTGATGAATATAATTTTTTAATGACGTACTCATATAACTATATAGCCGTATTATCAACGCCTCAATGTTATCTTTTATATTAAGTTTAGGGAAGATGGAAAATGTCTGCGTGATCGGGGAGAACGGTATTGTAATAATGACATGCTCTATGGAAAAAATAATTTTCTCTTGAATTTGTCCTGGGTATCGGCAAATTGACTGTAGATTGAAGTTTTGTCCAGTTGGGCACAAGATATTTTGAAGAACTTGTAAGTAGAGGGTAATCTATGACATTGTTCACAAGTTTAAATAGA